>NW_025534711.1:0-50000 GCF_020615455.1 Coregonus clupeaformis
TGTTACTGTCCCCATTACAACACTGTTCTCTATATAGTCTCTATGTTACTGTCCCCATTACAACATTGTTCTCTATATAGTTTTGTTACTGTCCCCATTACAACACTGTTCTCTATATAGTTCCTATGTTACTGTCCCCATTACAACACTGTTCTCTATATAGTTCCTCTGTTACTGTCCCCATTACAACACTGTTCTCATATAGTTCTCTATGTTACTGTCCCCATTACAACACTGTTCTCTATATAGTTCCTATGTTACTGTCCCCATTACAACACTGTTCTCTATATAGTTCCTATGTTACTGTCCCCATTACAACACTGTTCTCTATATAGTTCCTATGTTACTGTCCCCATTACAACACTGTTCTCTATATAGTTCCTATGTTACTGTCCCCATTACAACACTGTTCTCTATATAGTTCCTATGTTACTGTCCCCATTACAACACTGTTCTCTATATAGTTCCTATGTTACTGTCCCCATTACAACACTGTTCTCTATATAGTTCCTATGTTACTGTCCCCATTACAACACTGTTCTCTATATAGTCCTCTCTGTTACTGTCCCCATTACAACACTGTTCTCTATATAGTTCCTATGTTACTGTCCCCATTACAACACTGTTCTCTATATAGTTCCTATGTTACTGTCCCCATTACAACACTGTTCTCTATATAGTTCCTCTGTTACTGTCCCCATTACAACACTGTTCTCTATATAGTTCCTATGTTACTGTCCCCATTACAACACTGTTCTCTATATAGTTCCTATGTTACTGTCCCCATTACAACACTGTTCTCTATATAGTTCCTATGTTACTGTCCCCATTACAACACTGTTCTCTATATAGTTCCTATGTTACTGTCCCCATTACAACACTGTTCTCTATATAGTCCTCTCTGTTACTGTCCCCATTACAACACTGTTCTCTATATAGTTCCTATGTTACTGTCCCCATTACAACACTGTTCTCTATATAGTTCTATGTTACTGTCCCCATTACAACACTGTTCTCTATATAGTTCTATGTTACTGTCCCCATTACAACACTGTTCTCTATATAGTTCCTCTGTTACTGTCCCCATTACAACACTGTTCTCTATATAGTTCCTATGTTACTGTCCCCATTACAACACTGTTCTCTATATAGTTCCTATGTTACTGTCCCCATTACAACACTGTTCTCTATATAGTCCTCTCTGTTACTGTCCCCATTACAACACTGTTCTCTATATAGTTCCTATGTTACTGTCCCCATTACAACACTGTTCTCTATATAGTTCCTATGTTACTGTCCCCATTACAACACTGTTCTCTATATAGTTCCTATGTTACTGTCCCCATTACAACACTGTTCTCTATATAGTTCCTATGTTACTGTCCCCATTACAACACTGTTCTCTATATAGTTCCTATGTTACTGTCCCCATTACAACACTGTTCTCTATATAGTTCCTCTGTTACTGTCCCCATTACAACACTGTTCTCTATATAGTTCCTATGTTACTGTCCCCATTACAACACTGTTCTCTATATAGTTCCTATGTTACTGTCCCCATTACAACACTGTTCTCTATATAGTTCCTATGTTACTGTCCCCATTACAACACTGTTCTCTATATAGTCCTCTATGTTACTGTCCCCATTACAACACTGTTCTCTATATAGTTCCTATGTTACTGTCCCCATTACAACACTGTTCTCTATATAGTTCCTATGTTACTGTCCCCATTACAACACTGTTCTCTATATAGTTCCTATGTTACTGTCCCCATTACAACACTGTTCTCTATATAGTTCCTATGTTACTGTCCCCATTACAACACTGTTCTCTATATAGTTCCTATGTTACTGTCCCCATTACAACACTGTTCTCTATATAGTCCTCTCTGTTACTGTCCCCATTACAACACTGTTCTCTATATAGTTCCTATGTTACTGTCCCCATTACAACACTGTTCTCTATATAGTTCCTATGTTACTGTCCCCATTACAACACTGTTCTCTATATAGTTCCTATGTTACTGTCCCCATTACAACACTGTTCTCTATATAGTTCCTATGTTACTGTCCCCATTACAACACTGTTCTCTATATAGTTCCTATGTTACTGTCCCCATTACAACACTGTTCTCTATATAGTTCCTATGTTACTGTCCCCATTACAACACTGTTCTCTATATAGTTCTATGTTACTGTCCCCATTACAACACTGTTCTCTATATAGTTCCTATGTTACTGTCCCCATTACAACACTGTTCTCTATATAGTTCCTATGTTACTGTCCCCATTACAACACTGTTCTCTATATAGTTCCTATGTTACTGTCCCCATTACAACACTGTTCTCTATATAGTTCTCTATGTTACTGTCCCCATTACAACACTGTTCTCTATATAGTTCCTATGTTACTGTCCCCATTACAACACTGTTCTCTATATAGTTCTCTATGTTACTGTCCCCATTACAACACTGTTCTCTATATAGTCCTCTATGTTACTGTCCCCATTACAACACTGTTCTCTATATAGTCCTCTATGTTACTGTCCCCATTACAACACTGTTCTCTATATAGTTCCTATGTTACTGTCCCCATTACAACACTGTTCTCTATATAGTTCCTATGTTACTGTCCCCATTACAACACTGTTCTCTATATAGTTCCTATGTTACTGTCCCCATTACAACACTGTTCTCTATATAGTTCCTATGTTACTGTCCCCATTACAACACTGTTCTCTATATAGTTCCTATGTTACTGTCCCCATTACAACACTGTTCTCTATATAGTTCCTATGTTACTGTCCCCATTACAACACTGTTCTCTATATAGTTCCTATGTTACTGTCCCCATTACAACACTGTTCTCTATATAGTTCCTATGTTACTGTCCCCATTACAACACTGTTCTCTATATAGTTCCTATGTTACTGTCCCCATTACAACACTGTTCTCTATATAGTTCCTATGTTACTGTCCCCATTACAACACTGTTCTCTATATAGTCCTCTCTGTTACTGTCCCCATTACAACACTGTTCTCTATATAGTTCCTATGTTACTGTCCCCATTACAACACTGTTCTCTATATAGTTCCTATGTTACTGTCCCCATTACAACACTGTTCTCTATATAGTTCCTATGTTACTGTCCCCATTACAACACTGTTCTCTATATAGTTCCTATGTTACTGTCCCCATTACAACACTGTTCTCTATATAGTCCTCTATGTTACTGTCCCCATTACAACACTGTTCTCTATATAGTTCTCTATGTTACTGTCCCCATTACAACACTGTTCTCTATATAGTTCCTATGTTACTGTCCCCATTACAACACTGTTCTCTATATAGTTCCTATGTTACTGTCCCCATTACAACACTGTTCTCTATATAGTTCCTATGTTACT
The DNA here is from genome assembly GCF_020615455.1 of Coregonus clupeaformis. NCBI lineage: Eukaryota > Metazoa > Chordata > Actinopteri > Salmoniformes > Salmonidae > Coregonus > Coregonus clupeaformis. The sequence continues at coordinate 3,411 of NW_025534711.1, forward strand.
GTCCCCATTACAACACTGTTCTCTATATAGTTCTCTATGTTACTGTCCCCATTACAACACTGTTCTCTATATAGTTCCTCTGTTACTGTCCCCATTACAACACTGTTCTCTATATAGTTCCTATGTTACTGTCCCCATTACAACACTGTTCTCTATATAGTTCCTATGTTACTGTCCCCATTACAACACTGTTCTCTATATAGTTCCTATGTTACTGTCCCCATTACAACACTGTTCTCTATATAGTTCCTCTGTTACTGTCCCCATTACAACACTGTTCTCTATATAGTTCCTATGTTACTGTCCCCATTACAACACTGTTCTCTATATAGTCCCTATGTTACTGTCCCCATTACAACACTGTTCTCTATATAGTTCCTATGTTACTGTCCCCATTACAACACTGTTCTCTATATAGTTCCTCTGTTACTGTCCCCATTACAACACTGTTCTCTATATAGTTCCTATGTTACTGTCCCCATTACAACACTGTTCTCTATATAGTCCTCTATGTTACTGTCCCCATTACAACACTGTTCTCTATATAGTTCCTATGTTACTGTCCCCATTACAACACTGTTCTCTATATAGTTCCTATGTTACTGTCCCCATTACAACACTGTTCTCTATATAGTCTCTATGTTACTGTCCCCATTACAACACTGTTCTCTATATAGTTCCTATGTTACTGTCCCCATTACAACACTGTTCTCTATATAGTTCCTATGTTACTGTCCCCATTACAACACTGTTCTCTATATAGTTCCTATGTTACTGTCCCCATTACAACACTGTTCTCTATATAGTTCCTATGTTACTGTCCCCATTACAACACTGTTCTCTATATAGTCCTCTCTGTTACTGTCCCCATTACAACACTGTTCTCTATATAGTTCCTATGTTACTGTCCCCATTACAACACTGTTCTCTATATAGTCCTCTCTGTTACTGTCCCCATTACAACACTGTTCTCTATATAGTTCCTCTGTTACTGTCCCCATTACAACACTGTTCTCTATATAGTTCCTATGTTACTGTCCCCATTACAACACTGTTCTCTATATAGTTCCTATGTTACTGTCCCCATTACAACACTGTTCTCTATATAGTTCCTATGTTACTGTCCCCATTACAACACTGTTCTCTATATAGTCCTCTCTGTTACTGTCCCCATTACAACACTGTTCTCTATATAGTTCCTATGTTACTGTCCCCATTACAACACTGTTCTCTATATAGTTCCTATGTTACTGTCCCCATTACAACACTGTTCTCTATATAGTTCCTATGTTACTGTCCCCATTACAACACTGTTCTCTATATAGTTCCTCTGTTACTGTCCCCATTACAACACTGTTCTCTATATAGTCCTCTATGTTACTGTCCCCATTACAACACTGTTCTCTATATAGTTCCTATGTTACTGTCCCCATTACAACACTGTTCTCTATATAGTTCCTATGTTACTGTCCCCATTACAACACTGTTCTCTATATAGTCCTCTATGTTACTGTCCCCATTACAACACTGTTCTCTATATAGTTCCTATGTTACTGTCCCCATTACAACACTGTTCTCTATATAGTCTCTATGTTACTGTCCCCATTACAACACTGTTCTCTATATAGTTCCTATGTTACTGTCCCCATTACAACACTGTTCTCTATATAGTTCCTATGTTACTGTCCCCATTACAACACTGTTCTCTATATAGTCTCTATGTTACTGTCCCCATTACAACACTGTTCTCTATATAGTTCCTATGTTACTGTCCCCATTACAACACTGTTCTCTATATAGTTCCTATGTTACTGTCCCCATTACAACACTGTTCTCTATATAGTCCTCTCTGTTACTGTCCCCATTACAACACTGTTCTCTATATAGTCCCTATGTTACTGTCCCCATTACAACACTGTTCTCTATATAGTTCCTATGTTACTGTCCCCATTACAACACTGTTCTCTATATAGTTCCTATGTTACTGTCCCCATTACAACACTGTTCTCTATATAGTTCCTATGTTACTGTCCCCATTACAACACTGTTCTCTATATAGTTTCTATGTTACTGTCCCCATTACAACACTGTTCTCTATATAGTTCCTATGTTACTGTCCCCATTACAACACTGTTCTCTATATAGTTCCTATGTTACTGTCCCCATTACAACACTGTTCTCTATATAGTTCCTATGTTACTGTCCCCATTACAACACTGTTCTCTATATAGTCCTCTCTGTTACTGTCCCCATTACAACACTGTTCTCTATATAGTTCTCTATGTTACTGTCCCCATTACAACACTGTTCTCTATATAGTTCCTCTGTTACTGTCCCCATTACAACACTGTTCTCTATATAGTTCCTATGTTACTGTCCCCATTACAACACTGTTCTCTATATAGTCCTCTATGTTACTGTCCCCATTACAACACTGTTCTCTATATAGTTCCTATGTTACTGTCCCCATTACAACACTGTTCTCTATATAGTTCCTATGTTACTGTCCCCATTACAACACTGTTCTCTATATAGTTCCTATGTTACTGTCCCCATTACAACACTGTTCTCTATATAGTTCCTATGTTACTGTCCCCATTACAACACTGTTCTCTATATAGTTCCTATGTTACTGTCCCCATTACAACACTGTTCTCTATATAGTTCCTATGTTACTGTCCCCATTACAACACTGTTCTCTATATAGTTCCTATGTTACTGTCCCCATTACAACACTGTTCTCTATATAGTTCCTATGTTACTGTCCCCATTACAACACTGTTCTCTATATAGTTCCTATGTTACTGTCCCCATTACAACACTGTTCTCTATATAGTTCCTATGTTACTGTCCCCATTACAACACTGTTCTCTATATAGTTCCTATGTTACTGTCCCCATTACAACACTGTTCTCTATATAGTTCCTATGTTACTGTCCCCATTACAACACTGTTCTCTATATAGTTCTCTCTGTTACTGTCCCCATTACAACACTGTTCTCTATATAGTTCCTATGTTACTGTCCCCATTACAACACTGTTCTCTATATAGTTCCTCTGTTACTGTCCCCATTACAACACTGTTCTCTATATAGTCCCTATGTTACTGTCCCCATTACAACACTGTTCTCTATATAGTTCCTATGTTACTGTCCCCATTACAACACTGTTCTCTATATAGTCCTCTATGTTACTGTCCCCATTACAACACTGTTCTCTATATAGTTCTCTATGTTACTGTCCCCATTACAACACTGTTCTCTATATAGTCCTCTCTGTTACTGTCCCCATTACAACACTGTTCTCTATATAGTTTCTATGTTACTGTCCCCATTACAACACTGTTCTCTATATAGTTCTATGTTACTGTCCCCATTACAACACTGTTCTCTATATAGTTCCTATGTTACTGTCCCCATTACAACACTGTTCTCTATATAGTCTATGTTACTGTCCCCATTACAACACTGTTCTCTATATAGTTCCTATGTTACTGTCCCCATTACAACACTGTTCTCTATATAGTCCTCTATGTTACTGTCCCCATTACAACACTGTTCTCTATATAGTTCCTATGTTACTGTCCCCATTACAACACTGTTCTCTATATAGTTCCTATGTTACTGTCCCCATTACAACACTGTTCTCTATATAGTTCCTATGTTACTGTCCCCATTACAACACTGTTCTCTATATAGTTCCTATGTTACTGTCCCCATTACAACACTGTTCTCTATATAGTTCCTATGTTACTGTCCCCATTACAACACTGTTCTCTATATAGTTCCTATGTTACTGTCCCCATTACAACACTGTTCTCTATATAGTTCCTATGTTACTGTCCCCATTACAACACTGTTCTCTATATAGTCCTCTCTGTTACTGTCCCCATTACAACACTGTTCTCTATATAGTTCCTATGTTACTGTCCCCATTACAACACTGTTCTCTATATAGTTCCTATGTTACTGTCCCCATTACAACACTGTTCTCTATATAGTTCCTATGTTACTGTCCCCATTACAACACTGTTCTCTATATAGTTCTCTCTGTTACTGTCCCCATTACAACACTGTTCTCTATATAGTCCTCTCTGTTACTGTCCCCATTACAACACTGTTCTCTATATAGTTCCTATGTTACTGTCCCCATTACAACACTGTTCTCTATATAGTTCCTATGTTACTGTCCCCATTACAACACTGTTCTCTATATAGTTCCTATGTTACTGTCCCCATTACAACACTGTTCTCTATATAGTTCCTATGTTACTGTCCCCATTACAACACTGTTCTCTATATAGTTCCTATGTTACTGTCCCCATTACAACACTGTTCTCTATATAGTTCCTATGTTACTGTCCCCATTACAACACTGTTCTCTATATAGTCCTCTCTGTTACTGTCCCCATTACAACACTGTTCTCTATATAGTTCCTATGTTACTGTCCCCATTACAACACTGTTCTCTATATAGTTCCTATGTTACTGTCCCCATTACAACACTGTTCTCTATATAGTTCCTATGTTACTGTCCCCATTACAACACTGTTCTCTATATAGTTCCTATGTTACTGTCCCCATTACAACACTGTTCTCTATATAGTTCCTCTGTTACTGTCCCCATTACAACACTGTTCTCTATATAGTTCCTCTGTTACTGTCCCCATTACAACACTGTTCTCTATATAGTTCCTATGTTACTGTCCCCATTACAACACTGTTCTCTATATAGTTCTCTATGTTACTGTCCCCATTACAACACTGTTCTCTATATAGTTCCTATGTTACTGTCCCCATTACAACACTGTTCTCTATATAGTTCCTATGTTACTGTCCCCATTACAACACTGTTCTCTATATAGTTCCTATGTTACTGTCCCCATTACAACACTGTTCTCTATATAGTTCCTATGTTACTGTCCCCATTACAACACTGTTCTCTATATAGTTCCTATGTTACTGTCCCCATTACAACACTGTTCTCTATATAGTTCCTATGTTACTGTCCCCATTACAACACTGTTCTCTATATAGTTCCTATGTTACTGTCCCCATTACAACACTGTTCTCTATATAGTTCCTATGTTACTGTCCCCATTACAACACTGTTCTCTATATAGTTCCTATGTTACTGTCCCCATTACAACACTGTTCTCTATATAGTTCCTATGTTACTGTCCCCATTACAACACTGTTCTCTATATAGTTCCTATGTTACTGTCCCCATTACAACACTGTTCTCTATATAGTTCCTATGTTACTGTCCCCATTACAACACTGTTCTCTATATAGTCCTCTATGTTACTGTCCCCATTACAACACTGTTCTCTATATAGTTCCTATGTTACTGTCCCCATTACAACACTGTTCTCTATATAGTTCCTATGTTACTGTCCCCATTACAACACTGTTCTCTATATAGTTCCTATGTTACTGTCCCCATTACAACACTGTTCTCTATATAGTTCCTATGTTACTGTCCCCATTACAACACTGTTCTCTATATAGTCCTCTCTGTTACTGTCCCCATTACAACACTGTTCTCTATATAGTTCCTATGTTACTGTCCCCATTACAACACTGTTCTCTATATAGTTCTATGTTACTGTCCCCATTACAACACTGTTCTCTATATAGTTCCTATGTTACTGTCCCCATTACAACACTGTTCTCTATATAGTTCCTATGTTACTGTCCCCATTACAACACTGTTCTCTATATAGTTCCTATGTTACTGTCCCCATTACAACACTGTTCTCTATATAGTTCCTATGTTACTGTCCCCATTACAACACTGTTCTCTATATAGTTCCTATGTTACTGTCCCCATTACAACACTGTTCTCTATATAGTTCCTATGTTACTGTCCCCATTACAACACTGTTCTCTATATAGTTCCTATGTTACTGTCCCCATTACAACACTGTTCTCTATATAGTCTCTATGTTACTGTCCCCATTACAACACTGTTCTCTATATAGTTCCTATGTTACTGTCCCCATACTACAACACTGTTCTCTATATAGTTCCTATGTTACTGTCCCCATTACAACACTGTTCTCTATATAGTTCCTATGTTACTGTCCCCATTACAACACTGTTCTCTATATAGTTCCTATGTTACTGTCCCCATTACAACACTGTTCTCTATATAGTCCTCTATGTTACTGTCCCCATTACAACACTGTTCTCTATATAGTCCTCTCTGTTACTGTCCCCATTACAACACTGTTCTCTATATAGTTCCTATGTTACTGTCCCCATTACAACACTGTTCTCTATATAGTTCCTCTGTTACTGTCCCCATTACAACACTGTTCTCTATATAGTTCCTATGTTACTGTCCCCATTACAACACTGTTCTCTATATAGTTCCTATGTTACTGTCCCCATTACAACACTGTTCTCTATATAGTTCCTATGTTACTGTCCCCATTACAACACTGTTCTCTATATAGTTCCTATGTTACTGTCCCCATTACAACACTGTTCTCTATATAGTTCCTATGTTACTGTCCCCATTACAACACTGTTCTCTATATAGTTCCTATGTTACTGTCCCCATTACAACACTGTTCTCTATATAGTCCTCTCTGTTACTGTCCCCATTACAACACTGTTCTCTATATAGTTCCTATGTTACTGTCCCCATTACAACACTGTTCTCTATATAGTTCCTATGTTACTGTCCCCATTACAACACTGTTCTCTATATAGTTCTCTATGTTACTGTCCCCATTACAACACTGTTCTCTATATAGTTCCTATGTTACTGTCCCCATTACAACACTGTTCTCTATATAGTTCCTATGTTACTGTCCCCATTACAACACTGTTCTCTATATAGTTCTATGTTACTGTCCCCATTACAACACTGTTCTCTATATAGTTCCTATGTTACTGTCCCCATTACAACACTGTTCTCTATATAGTTCCTATGTTACTGTCCCCATTACAACACTGTTCTCTATATAGTTCCTATGTTACTGTCCCCATTACAACACTGTTCTCTATATAGTTCCTATGTTACTGTCCCCATTACAACACTGTTCTCTATATAGTTCCTATGTTACTGTCCCCATTACAACACTGTTCTCTATATAGTCCTCTCTGTTACTGTCCCCATTACAACACTGTTCTCTATATAGTCCTCTATGTTACTGTCCCCATTACAACACTGTTCTCTATATAGTCCTCTCTGTTACTGTCCCCATTACAACACTGTTCTCTATATAGTCCTCTCTGTTACTGTCCCCATTACAACACTGTTCTCTATATAGTTCCTATGTTACTGTCCCCATTACAACACTGTTCTCTATATAGTTCCTATGTTACTGTCCCCATTACAACACTGTTCTCTATATAGTTCCTATGTTACTGTCCCCATTACAACACTGTTCTCTATATAGTTCCTATGTTACTGTCCCCATTACAACACTGTTCTCTATATAGTTCCTATGTTACTGTCCCCATTACAACACTGTTCTCTATATAGTTCCTATGTTACTGTCCCCATTACAACACTGTTCTCTATATAGTTCCTCTGTTACTGTCCCCATTACAACACTGTTCTCTATATAGTTCCTATGTTACTGTCCCCATTACAACACTGTTCTCTATATAGTTCTATGTTACTGTCCCCATTACAACACTGTTCTCTATATAGTTCTCTGTTACTGTCCCCATTACAACACTGTTCTCTATATAGTTCTATGTTACTGTCCCCATTACAACACTGTTCTCTATATAGTTCCTATGTTACTGTCCCCATTACAACACTGTTCTCTATATAGTTCCTATGTTACTGTCCCCATTACAACACTGTTCTCTATATAGTTCCTATGTTACTGTCCCCATTACAACACTGTTCTCTATATAGTTCCTATGTTACTGTCCCCATTACAACACTGTTCTCTATATAGTTCCTATGTTACTGTCCCCATTACAACACTGTTCTCTATATAGTTCTCTATGTTACTGTCCCCATTACAACACTGTTCTCTATATAGTTCCTATGTTACTGTCCCCATTACAACACTGTTCTCTATATAGTCCTCTCTGTTACTGTCCCCATTACAACACTGTTCTCTATATAGTCCTCTATGTTACTGTCCCCATTACAACACTGTTCTCTATATAGTCCTCTCTGTTACTGTCCCCATTACAACACTGTTCTCTATATAGTTCCTATGTTACTGTCCCCATTACAACACTGTTCTCTATATAGTTCCTATGTTACTGTCCCCATTACAACACTGTTCTCTATATAGTTCCTATGTTACTGTCCCCATTACAACACTGTTCTCTATATAGTTCCTATGTTACTGTCCCCATTACAACACTGTTCTCTATATAGTTCCTATGTTACTGTCCCCATTACAACACTGTTCTCTATATAGTTCTATGTTACTGTCCCCATTACAACACTGTTCTCTATATAGTCTTCTATGTTACTGTCCCCATTACAACACTGTTCTCTATATAGTTCCTATGTTACTGTCCCCATTACAACACTGTTCTCTATATAGTTCCTATGTTACTGTCCCCATTACAACACTGTTCTCTATATAGTTCCTATGTTACTGTCCCCATTACAACACTGTTCTCTATATAGTTCCTATGTTACTGTCCCCATTACAACACTGTTCTCTATATAGTTCCTCTGTTACTGTCCCCATTACAACACTGTTCTCTATATAGTTCCTATGTTACTGTCCCCATTACAACACTGTTCTCTATATAGTTCCTATGTTACTGTCCCCATTACAACACTGTTCTCTATATAGTTCCTATGTTACTGTCCCCATTACAACACTGTTCTCTATATAGTTCCTATGTTACTGTCCCCATTACAACACTGTTCTCTATATAGTTCCTATGTTACTGTCCCCATTACAACACTGTTCTCTATATAGTTCCTATGTTACTGTCCCCATTACAACACTGTTCTCTATATAGTTCCTATGTTACTGTCCCCATTACAACACTGTTCTCTATATAGTTCCTATGTTACTGTCCCCATTACAACACTGTTCTCTATATAGTTCCTATGTTACTGTCCCCATTACAACACTGTTCTCTATATAGTCCTCTCTGTTACTGTCCCCATTACAACACTGTTCTCTATATAGTTCCTATGTTACTGTCCCCATTACAACACTGTTCTCTATATAGTTCCTATGTTACTGTCCCCATTACAACACTGTTCTCTATATAGTTCCTATGTTACTGTCCCCATTACAACACTGTTCTCTATATAGTCCCTATGTTACTGTCCCCATTACAACACTGTTCTCTATATAGTTCCTATGTTACTGTCCCCATTACAACACTGTTCTCTATATAGTTCTCTATGTTACTGTCCCCATTACAACACTGTTCTCTATATAGTTCCTATGTTACTGTCCCCATTACAACACTGTTCTCTATATAGTTCCTATGTTACTGTCCCCATTACAACACTGTTCTCTATATAGTTCCTCTGTTACTGTCCCCATTACAACACTGTTCTCTATATAGTTCCTATGTTACTGTCCCCATTACAACACTGTTCTCTATATAGTTCCTATGTTACTGTCCCCATTACAACACTGTTCTCTATATAGTTCCTATGTTACTGTCCCCATTACAACACTGTTCTCTATATAGTTCCTATGTTACTGTCCCCATTACAACACTGTTCTCTATATAGTTCCTATGTTACTGTCCCCATTACAACACTGTTCTCTATATAGTTCCTATGTTACTGTCCCCATTACAACACTGTTCTCTATATAGTCCTCTCTGTTACTGTCCCCATTACAACACTGTTCTCTATATAGTTCCTATGTTACTGTCCCCATTACAACACTGTTCTCTATATAGTTCCTATGTTACTGTCCCCATTACAACACTGTTCTCTATATAGTTCCTATGTTACTGTCCCCATTACAACACTGTTCTCTATATAGTTCCTATGTTACTGTCCCCATTACAACACTGTTCTCTATATAGTCCTCTCTGTTACTGTCCCCATTACAACACTGTTCTCTATATAGTTCCTATGTTACTGTCCCCATTACAACACTGTTCTCTATATAGTTCCTATGTTACTGTCCCCATTACAACACTGTTCTCTATATAGTTCCTATGTTACTGTCCCCATTACAACACTGTTCTCTATATAGTTCCTATGTTACTGTCCCCATTACAACACTGTTCTCTATATAGTTCCTATGTTACTGTCCCCATTACAACACTGTTCTCTATATAGTTCCTATGTTACTGTCCCCATTACAACACTGTTCTCTATATAGTTCCTCTGTTACTGTCCCCATTACAACACTGTTCTCTATATAGTTCTCTATGTTACTGTCCCCATTACAACACTGTTCTCTATATAGTTCCTATGTTACTGTCCCCATTACAACACTGTTCTCTATATAGTTCCTATGTTACTGTCCCCATTACAACACTGTTCTCTATATAGTTCTATGTTACTGTCCCCATTACAACACTGTTCTCTATATAGTTCCTATGTTACTGTCCCCATTACAACACTGTTCTCTATATAGTTCCTATGTTACTGTCCCCATTACAACACTGTTCTCTATATAGTTCCTATGTTACTGTCCCCATTACAACACTGTTCTCTATATAGTTCCTCTGTTACTGTCCCCATTACAACACTGTTCTCTATATAGTTCTATGTTACTGTCCCCATTACAACACTGTTCTCTATATAGTTCCTATGTTACTGTCCCCATTACAACACTGTTCTCTATATAGTTCCTATGTTACTGTCCCCATTACAACACTGTTCTCTATATAGTTCCTATGTTACTGTCCCCATTACAACACTGTTCTCTATATAGTTCCTATGTTACTGTCCCCATTACAACACTGTTCTCTATATAGTTCCTATGTTACTGTCCCCATTACAACACTGTTCTCTATATAGTTCCTATGTTACTGTCCCCATTACAACACTGTTCTCTATATAGTTCCTATGTTACTGTCCCCATTACAACACTGTTCTCTATATAGTTCCTATGTTACTGTCCCCATTACAACACTGTTCTCTATATAGTCCTCTATGTTACTGTCCCCATTACAACACTGTTCTCTATATAGTCCTCTCTGTTACTGTCCCCATTACAACACTGTTCTCTATATAGTTCCTATGTTACTGTCCCCATTACAACACTGTTCTCTATATAGTTCCTATGTTACTGTCCCCATTACAACACTGTTCTCTATATAGTTCCTATGTTACTGTCCCCATTACAACACTGTTCTCTATATAGTTCCTATGTTACTGTCCCCATTACAACACTGTTCTCTATATAGTTCCTATGTTACTGTCCCCATTACAACACTGTTCTCTATATAGTTCCTATGTTACTGTCCCCATTACAACACTGTTCTCTATATAGTTCCTATGTTACTGTCCCCATTACAACACTGTTCTCTATATAGTTCCTCTGTTACTGTCCCCATTACAACACTGTTCTCTATATAGTCCTCTATGTTACTGTCCCCATTACAACACTGTTCTCTATATAGTTCCTATGTTACTGTCCCCATTACAACACTGTTCTCTATATAGTTCCTATATTACTGTCCCCATTACAACACTGTTCTCTATATAGTTCCTATGTTACTGTCCCCATTACAACACTGTTCTCTATATAGTCCTCTCTGTTACTGTCCCCATTACAACACTGTTCTCTATATAGTCCTCTCTGTTACTGTCCCCATTACAACACTGTTCTCTATATAGTCCTCTATGTTACTGTCCCCATTACAACACTGTTCTCTATATAGTTCCTATGTTACTGTCCCCATTACAACACTGTTCTCTATATAGTTCCTATGTTACTGTCCCCATTACAACACTGTTCTCTATATAGTTCCTATGTTACTGTCCCCATTACAACACTGTTCTCTATATAGTTCCTATGTTACTGTCCCCATTACAACACTGTTCTCTATATAGTTCCTATGTTACTGTCCCCATTACAACACTGTTCTCTATATAGTTCTCTATGTTACTGTCCCCATTACAACACTGTTCTCTATATAGTTCCTATGTTACTGTCCCCATTACAACACTGTTCTCTATATAGTTCCTATGTTACTGTCCCCATTACAACACTGTTCTCTATATAGTTCCTATGTTACTGTCCCCATTACAACACTGTTCTCTATATAGTTCCTCTGTTACTGTCCCCATTACAACACTGTTCTCTATATAGTTCTCTATGTTACTGTCCCCATTACAACACTGTTCTCTATATAGTTCCTATGTTACTGTCCCCATTACAACACTGTTCTCTATATAGTTCCTATGTTACTGTCCCCATTACAACACTGTTCTCTATATAGTCCTCTATGTTACTGTCCCCATTACAACACTGTTCTCTATATAGTTCCTATGTTACTGTCCCCATTACAACACTGTTCTCTATATAGTTCCTATGTTACTGTCCCCATTACAACACTGTTCTCTATATAGTTCCTATGTTACTGTCCCCATTACAACACTGTTCTCTATATAGTTCCTATGTTACTGTCCCCATTACAACACTGTTCTCTATATAGTCCTCTCTGTTACTGTCCCCATTACAACACTGTTCTCTATATAGTTCCTATGTTACTGTCCCCATTACAACACTGTTCTCTATATAGTTCCTATGTTACTGTCCCCATTACAACACTGTTCTCTATATAGTCCTCTCTGTTACTGTCCCCATTACAACACTGTTCTCTATATAGTCCCTCTGTTACTGTCCCCATTACAACACTGTTCTCTATATAGTCCTCTATGTTACTGTCCCCATTACAACACTGTTCTCTATATAGTTCCTATGTTACTGTCCCCATTACAACACTGTTCTCTATATAGTTCCTATGTTACTGTCCCCATTACAACACTGTTCTCTATATAGTTCCTATGTTACTGTCCCCATTACAACACTGTTCTCTATATAGTTCCTATGTTACTGTCCCCATTACAACACTGTTCTCTATATAGTTCCTATGTTACTGTCCCCATTACAACACTGTTCTCTATATAGTTCCTATGTTACTGTCCCCATTACAACACTGTTCTCTATATAGTTTCTATGTTACTGTCCCCATTACAACACTGTTCTCTATATAGTTCCTATGTTACTGTCCCCATTACAACACTGTTCTCTATATAGTTCCTATGTTACTGTCCCCATTACAACACTGTTCTCTATATAGTTCCTATGTTACTGTCCCCATTACAACACTGTTCTCTATATAGTCCTCTCTGTTACTGTCCCCATTACAACACTGTTCTCTATATAGTTCCTATGTTACTGTCCCCATTACAACACTGTTCTCTATATAGTTCCTATGTTACTGTCCCCATTACAACACTGTTCTCTATATAGTTCTATGTTACTGTCCCCATTACAACACTGTTCTCTATATAGTTCCTATGTTACTGTCCCCATTACAACACTGTTCTCTATATAGTTCCTATGTTACTGTCCCCATTACAACACTGTTCTCTATATAGTTCCTATGTTACTGTCCCCATTACAACACTGTTCTCTATATAGTTCCTATGTTACTGTCCCCATTACAACACTGTTCTCTATATAGTCCTCTCTGTTACTGTCCCCATTACAACACTGTTCTCTATATAGTTCCTATGTTACTGTCCCCATTACAACACTGTTCTCTATATAGTTCCTATGTTACTGTCCCCATTACAACACTGTTCTCTATATAGTTCTCTGTTACTGTCCCCATTACAACACTGTTCTCTATATAGTTCCTATGTTACTGTCCCCATTACAACACTGTTCTCTATATAGTTCCTATGTTACTGTCCCCATTACAACACTGTTCTCTATATAGTTCCTATGTTACTGTCCCCATTACAACACTGTTCTCTATATAGTTCCTATGTTACTGTCCCCATTACAACACTGTTCTCTATATAGTTCCTATGTTACTGTCCCCATTACAACACTGTTCTCTATATAGTTCCTATGTTACTGTCCCCATTACAACACTGTTCTCTATATAGTTCCTATGTTACTGTCCCCATTACAACACTGTTCTCTATATAGTTCCTATGTTACTGTCCCCATTACAACACTGTTCTCTATATAGTTCCTATGTTACTGTCCCCATTACAACACTGTTCTCTATATAGTTCCTATGTTACTGTCCCCATTACAACACTGTTCTCTATATAGTCCTCTCTGTTACTGTCCCCATTACAACACTGTTCTCTATATAGTCCTCTCTGTTACTGTCCCCATTACAACACTGTTCTCTATATAGTTCCTATGTTACTGTCCCCATTACAACACTGTTCTCTATATAGTTCCTATGTTACTGTCCCCATTACAACACTGTTCTCTATATAGTTCCTATGTTACTGTCCCCATTACAACACTGTTCTCTATATAGTTCCTATGTTACTGTCCCCATTACAACACTGTTCTCTATATAGTTCCTATGTTACTGTCCCCATTACAACACTGTTCTCTATATAGTTCCTATGTTACTGTCCCCATTACAACACTGTTCTCTATATAGTTTCTATGTTACTGTCCCCATTACAACACTGTTCTCTATATAGTTCCTATGTTACTGTCCCCATTACAACACTGTTCTCTATATAGTTCCTATGTTACTGTCCCCATTACAACACTGTTCTCTATATAGTTCCTATGTTACTGTCCCCATTACAACACTGTTCTCTATATAGTTCTCTATGTTACTGTCCCCATTACAACACTGTTCTCTATATAGTTCCTATGTTACTGTCCCCATTACAACACTGTTCTCTATATAGTTCCTATGTTACTGTCCCCATTACAACACTGTTCTCTATATAGTCCTCTATGTTACTGTCCCCATTACAACACTGTTCTCTATATAGTTCCTATGTTACTGTCCCCATTACAACACTGTTCTCTATATAGTTCCTATGTTACTGTCCCCATTACAACACTGTTCTCTATATAGTTCCTATGTTACTGTCCCCATTACAACACTGTTCTCTATATAGTTCCTATGTTACTGTCCCCATTACAACACTGTTCTCTATATAGTCCTCTATGTTACTGTCCCCATTACAACACTGTTCTCTATATAGTTCCTATGTTACTGTCCCCATTACAACACTGTTCTCTATATAGTTCCTATGTTACTGTCCCCATTACAACACTGTTCTCTATATAGTCCTCTCTGTTACTGTCCCCATTACAACACTGTTCTCTATATAGTTCCTATGTTACTGTCCCCATTACAACACTGTTCTCTATATAGTTCCTATGTTACTGTCCCCATTACAACACTGTTCTCTATATAGTTCCTATGTTACTGTCCCCATTACAACACTGTTCTCTATATAGTTCCTATGTTACTGTCCCCATTACAACACTGTTCTCTATATAGTTCCTATGTTACTGTCCCCATTACAACACTGTTCTCTATATAGTTCCTATGTTACTGTCCCCATTACAACACTGTTCTCTATATAGTTCCTATGTTACTGTCCCCATTACAACACTGTTCTCTATATAGTTCCTATGTTACTGTCCCCATTACAACACTGTTCTCTATATAGTTCCTATGTTACTGTCCCCATTACAACACTGTTCTCTATATAGTCCTCTCTGTTACTGTCCCCATTACAACACTGTTCTCTATATAGTTCCTATGTTACTGTCCCCATTACAACACTGTTCTCTATATAGTCCTCTCTGTTACTGTCCCCATTACAACACTGTTCTCTATATAGTTCCTATGTTACTGTCCCCATTACAACACTGTTCTCTATATAGTCTCTATGTTACTGTCCCCATTACAACACTGTTCTCTATATAGTCCTCTCTGTTACTGTCCCCATTACAACACTGTTCTCTATATAGTCCCTATGTTACTGTCCCCATTACAACACTGTTCTCTATATAGTTCCTATGTTACTGTCCCCATTACAACACTGTTCTCTATATAGTTCCTATGTTACTGTCCCCATTACAACACTGTTCTCTATATAGTTCCTATGTTACTGTCCCCATTACAACACTGTTCTCTATATAGTTCTCTATGTTACTGTCCCCATTACAACACTGTTCTCTATATAGTTCCTATGTTACTGTCCCCATTACAACACTGTTCTCTATATAGTTCCTATGTTACTGTCCCCATTACAACACTGTTCTCTATATAGTTCCTATGTTACTGTCCCCATTACAACACTGTTCTCTATATAGTTCCTATGTTACTGTCCCCATTACAACACTGTTCTCTATATAGTTCCTATGTTACTGTCCCCATTACAACACTGTTCTCTATATAGTTCCTATGTTACTGTCCCCATTACAACACTGTTCTCTATATAGTCCTCTATGTTACTGTCCCCATTACAACACTGTTCTCTATATAGTTCCTATGTTACTGTCCCCATTACAACACTGTTCTCTATATAGTTCCTATGTTACTGTCCCCATTACAACACTGTTCTCTATATAGTCCTCTCTGTTACTGTCCCCATTACAACACTGTTCTCTATATAGTTCCTATGTTACTGTCCCCATTACAACACTGTTCTCTATATAGTTCCTATGTTACTGTCCCCATTACAACACTGTTCTCTATATAGTTCCTATGTTACTGTCCCCATTACAACACTGTTCTCTATATAGTTCCTATGTTACTGTCCCCATTACAACACTGTTCTCTATATAGTCCTCTCTGTTACTGTCCCCATTACAACACTGTTCTCTATATAGTTCCTATGTTACTGTCCCCATTACAACACTGTTCTCTATATAGTCCCTATGTTACTGTCCCCATTACAACACTGTTCTCTATATAGTCCTCTATGTTACTGTCCCCATTACAACACTGTTCTCTATATAGTTCCTATGTTACTGTCCCCATTACAACACTGTTCTCTATATAGTTCCTATGTTACTGTCCCCATTACAACACTGTTCTCTATATAGTTCCTATGTTACTGTCCCCATTACAACACTGTTCTCTATATAGTCCTCTATGTTACTGTCCCCATTACAACACTGTTCTCTATATAGTTCCTATGTTACTGTCCCCATTACAACACTGTTCTCTATATAGTTCCTATGTTACTGTCCCCATTACAACACTGTTCTCTATATAGTTCCTCTGTTACTGTCCCCATTACAACACTGTTCTCTATATAGTTCCTATGTTACTGTCCCCATTACAACACTGTTCTCTATATAGTCCTCTATGTTACTGTCCCCATTACAACACTGTTCTCTATATAGTTCCTATGTTACTGTCCCCATTACAACACTGTTCTCTATATAGTTCCTATGTTACTGTCCCCATTACAACACTGTTCTCTATATAGTCCTCTCTGTTACTGTCCCCATTACAACACTGTTCTCTATATAGTTCCTATGTTACTGTCCCCATTACAACACTGTTCTCTATATAGTTCCTATGTTACTGTCCCCATTACAACACTGTTCTCTATATAGTTCCTATGTTACTGTCCCCATTACAACACTGTTCTCTATATAGTTCCTATGTTACTGTCCCCATTACAACACTGTTCTCTATATAGTCCTCTATGTTACTGTCCCCATTACAACACTGTTCTCTATATAGTTCCTATGTTACTGTCCCCATTACAACACTGTTCTCTATATAGTTCCTATGTTACTGTCCCCATTACAACACTGTTCTCTATATAGTCCTCTCTGTTACTGTCCCCATTACAACACTGTTCTCTATATAGTTCCTATGTTACTGTCCCCATTACAACACTGTTCTCTATATAGTTCCTATGTTACTGTCCCCATTACAACACTGTTCTCTATATAGTTCCTATGTTACTGTCCCCATTACAACACTGTTCTCTATATAGTTCCTATGTTACTGTCCCCATTACAACACTGTTCTCTATATAGTTCCTATGTTACTGTCCCCATTACAACACTGTTCTCTATATAGTTCCTATGTTACTGTCCCCATTACAACACTGTTCTCTATATAGTTCCTATGTTACTGTCCCCATTACAACACTGTTCTCTATATAGTTCCTATGTTACTGTCCCCATTACAACACTGTTCTCTATATAGTTCCTATGTTACTGTCCCCATTACAACACTGTTCTCTATATAGTCCTCTCTGTTACTGTCCCCATTACAACACTGTTCTCTATATAGTCCTCTATGTTACTGTCCCCATTACAACACTGTTCTCTATATAGTCCTCTATGTTACTGTCCCCATTACAACACTGTTCTCTATATAGTTCCTATGTTACTGTCCCCATTACAACACTGTTCTCTATATAGTCCTCTCTGTTACTGTCCCCATTACAACACTGTTCTCTATATAGTTCCTATGTTACTGTCCCCATTACAACACTGTTCTCTATATAGTCCTCTCTGTTACTGTCCCCATTACAACACTGTTCTCTATATAGTTCCTATGTTACTGTCCCCATTACAACACAGTTCGCTATATAGTTCCTATGTTACTGTCCCCATTACAACACTGTTCTCTATATAGTTCCTATGTTACTGTCCCCATTACAACACTGTTCTCTATATAGTTCCTATGTTACTGTCCCCATTACAACACTGTTCTCTATATAGTTCCTATGTTACTGTCCCCATTACAACACTGTTCTCTATATAGTTCCTATGTTACTGTCCCCATTACAACACTGTTCTCTATATAGTTTCTATGTTACTGTCCCCATTACAACACTGTTCTCTATATAGTTCCTATGTTACTGTCCCCATTACAACACTGTTCTCTATATAGTTCCTATGTTACTGTCCCCATTACAACACTGTTCTCTATATAGTTCCTATGTTACTGTCCCCATTACAACACTGTTCTCTATATAGTTCCTATGTTACTGTCCCCATTACAACACTGTTCTCTATATAGTTCCTATATTACTGTCCCCATTACAACACTGTTCTCTATATAGTTCCTATGTTACTGTCCCCATTACAACACTGTTCTCTATATAGTTCCTATGTTACTGTCCCCATTACAACACTGTTCTCTATATAGTTCCTATGTTACTGTCCCCATTACAACACTGTTCTCTATATAGTCCCTCTGTTACTGTCCCCATTACAACAATGTTCTCTATATAGTCCTCTCTGTTACTGTCCCCATTACAACACTGTTCTCTATATAGTCCTCTCTGTTACTGTCCCCATTACAACACTGTTCTCTATATAGTCCTCTCTGTTACTGTCCCCATTACAACACTGTTCTCTATATAGTTCCTATGTTACTGTCCCCATTACAACACTGTTCTCTATATAGTTCCTATGTTACTGTCCCCATTACAACACTGTTCTCTATATAGTTCCTATGTTACTGTCCCCATTACAACACTGTTCTCTATATAGTTCCTATGTTACTGTCCCCATTACAACACTGTTCTCTATATAGTTCCTATGTTACTGTCCCCATTATAACACTGTTCTCTATATAGTTCCTCTGTTACTGTCCCCATTACAACACTGTTCTCTATATAGTCCTCTCTGTTACTGTCCCCATTACAACACTGTTCTCTATATAGTTCCTATGTTACTGTCCCCATTACAACACTGTTCTCTATATAGTTCCTATGTTACTGTCCCCATTACAACACTGTTCTCTATATAGTTCCTATGTTACTGTCCCCATTACAACAATGTTCTCTATATAGTCCTCTCTGTTACTGTCCCCATTACAACACTGTTCTCTATATAGTCCTCTCTGTTACTGTCCCCATTACAACACTGTTCTCTATATAGTTCCTATGTTACTGTCCCCATTACAACACAGTTCGCTATATAGTTCCTATGTTACTGTCCCCATTACAACACTGTTCTCTATATAGTTCCTATGTTACTGTCCCCATTACAACACTGTTCTCTATATAGTTCCTATGTTACTGTCCCCATTACAACACTGTTCTCTATATAGTTCCTATGTTACTGTCCCCATTACAACACTGTTCTCTATATAGTTCCTATGTTACTGTCCCCATTACAACACTGTTCTCTATATAGTTTCTATGTTACTGTACCCATTACAACACTGTTCTCTATATAGTTCCTATGTTACTGTCCCCATTACAACACTGTTCTCTATATAGTTCCTATGTTACTGTCCCCATTATAACACTGTTCTCTATATAGTTCCTATGTTACTGTCCGCATTACAACACTGTTCTCTATATAGTTCCTATGTTACTGTCCCCATTACAACACTGTTCTCTATATAGTTCCTATATTACTGTCCCCATTACAACACTGTTCTCTATATAGTTCCTATGTTACTGTCCCCATTACAACACTGTTCTCTATATAGTTCCTATGTTACTGTCCCCATTACAACACTGTTCTCTATATAGTTCCTATGTTACTGTCCCCATTACAACACTGTTCTCTATATAGTCCTCTCTGTTACTGTCCCCATTACAACAATGTTCTCTATATAGTCCTCTCTGTTACTGTCCCCATTACAACACTGTTCTCTATATAGTCCTCTCTGTTACTGTCCCCATTACAACACTGTTCTCTATATAGTCCTCTCTGTTACTGTCCCCATTACAACACTGTTCTCTATATAGTTCCTATGTTACTGTCCCCATTACAACACTGTTCTCTATATAGTTCCTATGTTACTGTCCCCATTACAACACTGTTCTCTATATAGTTTCTATGTTACTGTCCCCATTACAACACTGTTCTCTATATAGTTCCTATGTTACTGTCCCCATTACAACACTGTTCTCTATATAGTTCCTATGTTACTGTCCCCATTATAACACTGTTCTCTATATAGTTCCTCTGTTACTGTCCCCATTACAACACTGTTCTCTATATAGTCCTCTCTGTTACTGTCCCCATTACAACACTGTTCTCTATATAGTTCCTATGTTACTGTCCCCATTACAACACTGTTCTCTATATAGTGTCATGAGCCCTCTCACTCCACTGGGTTACCACCTTAAGTTGTTTCCACTCTGCTCACCACTCTCTCTCTACTCAGCCTAACTAGCTCCACCTGTCCCTGCTCTGCTCGGCTCTAATTACTCTGCCAGCTGCGCTGCATTACCCACTAACCTCTCCCAGTATTTATAGCCCTGTCTTTCAGCTCTCCTGTGTCAGATCGTCTGCAAAGCTCACACCCGGAACCTGTTTGCTCGCGCTTCTGGCTCACCCTGGTTTTGTGACCCCGGACCTGCCTGGTTTTTGGATACTCTTCTGCCTCAGGAGATCCAGACCTGCTTCTGCCATTACGACTCCTGACTACTCTTCAATCCCGGTAACTCTGACCAGCCTTCTGCCTTGCTACTACGTATTTTGGATTTCCCTTGAACTGTACTGCTGCCTGGTTTCATTTCGCCCCGTTGTGTCTGTGTTTCCTCCCCCCAGGACTTCTGGACCACCAACCACCGGCGTCATCGGACGATCGCTGCCACTGGGGGAGGCACAGACCCAGCACATCGGACGGGATAACCCCTGGAGCCTTCACTCACTCCCTACATCCCTTTCCCCTTAAGTTTAAATAAACTTTCTGGTGTGACGCAATTGTGGTCCTCTTGTCGTCTGTCTGAACCGTGACAGTACGATCTGACCATTATGGACTCAGCGCACACTTCCCCCGACATGGAAACCGAAGAACCTGAGCAACCCACCGCCATGCTACGCCTGGAACACACTGAGAGAGAGCTAGGCCGCATGAGCGGCGACATCACCTCTCTGCTTCAGGCCGGCTACCAACAGCATCAGCAGTTCCAGCAGCACCAGCAGCAGTCCCAGCAGCAGCAACAACAACTCGCCATGATCATTCAACTCCTCACCAACCTGACCCCAGCCAGTCTGCCCACCAGCCCTGCCCCCGAGTTACCTGCCCCGGTCATTGCAGCCGCTGCTCGGAACCCAAGATTGGAAACCCCGAGCGGTTCGCGGCGATTCTACCCAGGTCCGGCCATTCCTGACTAGCTGCCGACTTCAGTTCTCCTTGCAGCCAAGGACCTTCGCCACGGAGGGGGCTAAGGTTGGGTATGCCATCACTCACCTGACGGGCCGAGCTCGACTCTGGGGAACAGCAGAGTTCGAACGTCAAACCCCCGCATGTGCAACCTTCGACCGGTTTGCCGAGGAGATGCTGAAGGTGTTTGACCTGGATTCACCAACCGCAGAGGCGTCTCGTGAACTGTTCAGTATTCGACAAGGCAGACGTACAGTCGCAGACCATTCCATCGACTTCCGAACCCTGGCTAGACGAAGTTCTTGGAACACACCATCGTTGGTGGACGCGTTCTTCCATAGTTTGGCTGACTATATCAGGGACGAGTTGGTCTCCCATGAACTGCCTTCCACTCTTGATGAAGCCATCGCACTGACTGTCAGGATCGACAGAGGGATACAGACCCGTCGTGCCGTGAGAGGGGGGCGCCAAGGTCCACCTACTACCGGCATTCGGAGAGATCCGACTGGGCTCCTGTCATCTACTGCCACTCACCCAGTTCAGCTTGATCAGTCTGAGCCTATGGAGATTGGGCGAGCCTCTCTCACTCCTGCAGAGCGCCAGCGACGCTTCACCTCAAACCTCTGCCTCTATTGTGGAGGTGATGGACATCGTGTGGTAACCTGCCCTTTAAAGGGCCGAAGCTCACCGGGCATAGGGGGAGTCCGGTTGAGTTCAATGACCATCCAGTCCTCCGACCGCAAACCCCTGCTGCAAGTTCACCTCCGCCTCCCTGACTCAACTCACACCCTGGCTGCTCTGGTGGATTCTGGCGCTCGAAGCCAACATAATGGACATCAAGCTGGCACGCCAACTGGGACTGGAGAACCTCCGTTTGACACCTCCTATTCCTGCCCGGGCACTGGACGGACACTTACTCGGATCGGTCACTCATGTCACGGCCCCGGTCTCGATGGGTCTGTCCGGAAACCATCAAGAAACTATCCAGTTTCACCTGCTCCCCTCTCCAGGCCAACCCCTCATCCTGGGTTACCCATGGCTCCGCCGGCACAACCCTCAGCTCGACTGGGTGACCGGGGTGATCAGGGAGTGGGGAGAGGACTGCCACCGAACCTGCCTGCTTGCCGCCGCACTACCCTCGGCCAGTACCTACTAACTCCGCTCCTGACCCCTCCAAGGACCCTGTGTCGATTCTGCCAAGTCCCTGCATCGTTGCAGCTCTGACCTGGGCTGTTGAGGAACAGGTGCTGGAGGCTCTCCGTAACCAGCCAGGTCCCAGCACTTGCCCAGCTGACCGCCTTTTTTGTCCCCGAAGACCTGAGGTCCCAGGTCGTTCAGTGGGGACATGACTCCCGCCTAGCTTGTCACCCTGGCTCCACCCGCACTTACAACCTGCTCGCCCAGAGGTTCTGGTGGCCCTCTCTGAGGAAGGATGTACGGGAATTCGTCCCGAGCCTGCCCCATCTGCAACCAACACAAGTCGTCCTGCCAGCCCCCAGCCGGATTGCTGCAGCCCCTGCCTGTGCCCAGGAGTCCGCTGGTCCCTGCTGCGCCTTGTCCTCCTCCTCCACGGCTCGTCGATGGTGGTCTGGTTTACACCGTCCGCCGCCTGCTTCGGTCCAGACGGAGGGGTAGGGGTCTCCAGTACCTCATTGACTGGGAGGGCTATGGACCTGAGGAAAGGACCTGGGTGCCAGCTAGTCGGATTGTGGATAGGACTCTCATCACCGCTTTCACCAACGGCATCCTGATCAACCTGCAATCCGTAGGGGCCGCCCCAGAGGGTCTCTAACCGTCCTGCCCGCTCGGCTTCCTGTCCTGTGCCTGATCCTGTCTCGGGACCTGTCCCATCTCCCGACCACGGCCCTCCGGCTTCCTCCGAGGATGAGGACGTTCGCTCGGACCGTTCGGAGGAGTTCTAGCCCTCCTCCGGCTCCCCTCCTCCCGCCCGGCGTGGTGTTGCTCTTGGGACTTCTGGGGCCGTCCCTTGGGGGTTCTGTCATGAGCCCTCTCACTCCACTGGGTTACCACCTTAAGTTGTTTCCACTCTGCTCACCACTCTCTCTCTACTCAGCCTAACTAGCTCCACCTGTCCCTGCTCTGCTCGGCTCTAATTACTCTGCCAGCTGCGCTGCATTACCCACTAACCTCTCCCAGTATTTATAGCCCTGTCTTTCAGCTCTCCTGTGTCAGATCGTCTGCAAAGCTCACACCCGGAACCTGTTTGCTCGCGCTTCTGGCTCACCCTGGTTTTGTGACCCCGGACCTGCCTGGTTTTTGGATACTCTTCTGCCTCAGGAGATCCAGACCTGCTTCTGCCATTACGACTCCTGACTACTCTTCAATCCCGGTAACTCTGACCAGCCTTCTGCCTTGCTACTACGTATTTTGGATTTCCCTTGAACTGTACTGCTGCCTGGTTTCATTTCGCCCCGTTGTGTCTGTGTTTCCTCCCCCAGGACTTCTGGACCACCAACCACCGGCGTCATCGGACGCATCGCTGCCACTGGGGGGAGGCACAGACCCAGCACATCGGACGGGATAACCCCTGGAGCCTTCACTCACTCCCTACATCCCTTTCCCCTTAAGTTTAAATAAACTTTCTGGTGTGACGCAATTGTGGTCCTCTTGTCGTCTGTCTGAACCGTGACATATAGTTCCTATGTTACTGTCCCCATTACAACACTGTTCTCTATATAGTTCCTATGTTACTGTCCCCATTACAACAATGTTCTCTATATAGTCCTCTCTGTTACTGTCCCCATTACAACACTGTTCTCTATATAGTCCTCTCTGTTACTGTCCCCATTACAACACTGTTCTCTATATAGTCCTCTCTGTTACTGTCCCCATTACAACACTGTTCTCTATATAGTTCCTATGTTACTGTCCCCATTACAACACAGTTCGCTATATAGTTCCTATGTTACTGTCCCCATTACAACACTGTTCTCTATATAGTTCCTATGTTACTGTCCCCATTACAACACTGTTCTCTATATAGTTCCTATGTTACTGTCCCCATTACAACACTGTTCTCTATATAGTTCCTATGTTACTGTCCCCATTACAACACTGTTCTCTATATAGTTCCTATGTTACTGTCCCCATTACAACACTGTTCTCTATATAGTTTCTATGTTACTGTCCCCATTACAACACTGTTCTCTATATAGTTCCTATGTTACTGTCCCCATTACAACACTGTTCTCTATATAGTTCCTATGTTACTGTCCCCATTATAACACTGTTCTCTATATAGTTCCTCTGTTACTGTCCCCATTACAACACTGTTCTCTATATAGTCCTCTCTGTTACTGTCCCCATTACAACACTGTTCTCTATATAGTTCCTATGTTACTGTCCCCATTACAACACTGTTCTCTATATAGTTCCTATGTTACTGTCCCCATTACAACACTGTTCTCTATATAGTCCTCTCTGTTACTGTCCCCATTACAACACTGTTCTCTATATAGTTCCTATGTTACTGTCCCCATTACAACACTGTTCTCTATATAGTTCCTATGTTACTGTCCCCATTACAACACTGTTCTCTATATAGTCCTCTATGTTACTGTCCCCATTACAACACTGTTCTCTATATAGTTCCTATGTTACTGTCCCCATTACAACACTGTTCTCTATATAGTTCCTATGTTACTGTCCCCATTACAACAATGTTCTCTATATAGTCCTCTCTGTTACTGTCCCCATTACAACACTGTTCTCTATATAGTCCTCTCTGTTACTGTCCCCATTACAACACTGTTCTCTATATAGTCCTCTCTGTTACTGTCCCCATTACAACACTGTTCTCTATATAGTTCCTATGTTACTGTCCCCATTACAACACAGTTCGCTATATAGTTCCTATGTTACTGTCCCCATTACAACACTGTTCTCTATATAGTTCCTATGTTACTGTCCCCATTACAACACTGTTCTCTATATAGTTCCTATGTTACTGTCCCCATTACAACACTGTTCTCTATATAGTTCCTATGTTACTGTCCCCATTACAACACTGTTCTCTATATAGTTCCTATGTTACTGTCCCCATTACAACACTGTTCTCTATATAGTTTCTATGTTACTGTACCCATTACAACACTGTTCTCTATATAGTTCCTATGTTACTGTCCCCATTACAACACTGTTCTCTATATAGTTCCTATGTTACTGTCCCCATTATAACACTGTTCTCTATATAGTTCCTCTGTTACTGTCCCCATTACAACACTGTTCTCTATATAGTCCTCTATGTTACTGTCCCCATTACAACACTGTTCTCTATATAGTTCCTATGTTACTGTCCCCATTACAACACTGTTCTCTATATAGTTCCTATGTTACTGTCCCCATTACAACACTGTTCTCTATATAGTCCTCTCTGTTACTGTCCCCATTACAACACTGTTCTCTATATAGTTCCTATGTTACTGTCCCCATTACAACACTGTTCTCTATATAGTTCCTATGTTACTGTCCCCATTACAACACTGTTCTCTATATAGTTCCTATGTTACTGTCCCCATTACAACACTGTTCTCTATATAGTTCCTATGTTACTGTCCCCATTACAACACTGTTCTCTATATAGTCCTCTCTGTTACTGTCCCCATTACAACACTGTTCTCTATATAGTTCCTATGTTACTGTCCCCATTACAACACTGTTCTCTATATAGTTCCTATGTTACTGTCCCCATTACAACACTGTTCTCTATATAGTTCCTCTGTTACTGTCCCCATTACAACACTGTTCTCTATATAGTTCCTATGTTACTGTCCCCATTACAACACTGTTCTCTATATAGTTCCTATGTTACTGTCCCCATTACAACACTGTTCTCTATATAGTTCCTATGTTACTGTCCCCATTACAACACTGTTCTCTATATAGTTCCTATGTTACTGTCCCCATTACAACACTGTTCTCTATATAGTTCCTATGTTACTGTCCCCATTACAACACTGTTCTCTATATAGTTCCTATGTTACTGTCCCCATTACAACACTGTTCTCTATATAGTTCCTATGTTACTGTCCCCATTACAACACTGTTCTCTATATAGTTCCTATGTTACTGTCCCCATTACAACACTGTTCTCTATATAGTTCCTATGTTACTGTCCCCATTACAACAATGTTCTCTATATAGTCCTCTCTGTTACTGTCCCCATTACAACACTGTTCTCTATATAGTCCTCTCTGTTACTGTCCCCATTACAACACTGTTCTCTATATAGTCCTCTCTGTTACTGTCCCCATTACAACACTGTTCTCTATATAGTTCCTATGTTACTGTCCCCATTACAACACTGTTCTCTATATAGTCCTCTCTGTTACTGTCCCCATTACAACACTGTTCTCTATATAGTCCTCTCTGTTACTGTCCCCATTACAACACTGTTCTCTATATAGTCCTCTATGTTACTGTCCCCATTACAACACTGTTCTCTATATAGTTCCTATGTTACTGTCCCCATTACAACACAGTTCGCTATATAGTTCCTATGTTACTGTCCCCATTACAACACTGTTCTCTATATAGTTCCTATGTTACTGTCCCCATTACAACACTGTTCTCTATATAGTTCCTATGTTACTGTCCCCATTACAACACTGTTCTCTATATAGTTCCTATGTTACTGTCCCCATTACAACACTGTTCTCTATATAGTTCCTATGTTACTGTCCCCATTACAACACTGTTCTCTATATAGTTTCTATGTTACTGTACCCATTACAACACTGTTCTCTATATAGTTCCTATGTTACTGTCCCCATTACAACACTGTTCTCTATATAGTTCCTATGTTACTGTCCCCATTATAACACTGTTCTCTATATAGTTCCTCTGTTACTGTCCCCATTACAACACTGTTCTCTATATAGTTCTCTATGTTACTGTCCCCATTACAACACTGTTCTCTATATAGTTCCTATGTTACTGTCCCCATTACAACACTGTTCTCTATATAGTTCCTATGTTACTGTCCCCATTACAACACTGTTCTCTATATAGTCCTCTCTGTTACTGTCCCCATTACAACACTGTTCTCTATATAGTTCCTATGTTACTGTCCCCATTACAACACTGTTCTCTATATAGTTCCTATGTTACTGTCCCCATTACAACACTGTTCTCTATATAGTTCCTATGTTACTGTCCCCATTACAACACTGTTCTCTATATAGTTCCTATGTTACTGTCCCCATTACAACACTGTTCTCTATATAGTTCTCTCTGTTACTGTCCCCATTACAACACTGTTCTCTATATAGTTCCTATGTTACTGTCCCCATTACAACACTGTTCTCTATATAGTCCTCTCTGTTACTGTCCCCATTACAACACTGTTCTCTATATAGTTCCTCTGTTACTGTCCCCATTACAACACTGTTCTCTATATAGTTCCTATGTTACTGTCCCCATTACAACACTGTTCTCTATATAGTTCCTATGTTACTGTCCCCATTACAACACTGTTCTCTATATAGTTCCTATGTTACTGTCCCCATTACAACACTGTTCTCTATATAGTCCTCTCTGTTACTGTCCCCATTACAACACTGTTCTCTATATAGTTCCTATGTTACTGTCCCCATTACAACACTGTTCTCTATATAGTTCCTATGTTACTGTCCCCATTACAACACTGTTCTCTATATAGTTCCTATGTTACTGTCCCCATTACAACACTGTTCTCTATATAGTTCCTATGTTACTGTCCCCATTACAACACTGTTCTCTATATAGTTCCTATGTTACTGTCCCCATTACAACACTGTTCTCTATATAGTCCTCTCTGTTACTGTCCCCATTACAACACTGTTCTCTATATAGTTCCTATGTTACTGTCCCCATTACAACACTGTTCTCTATATAGTTCCTATGTTACTGTCCCCATTACAACACTGTTCTCTATATAGTTCCTATGTTACTGTCCCCATTACAACACTGTTCTCTATATAGTTCCTATGTTACTGTCCCCATTACAACACTGTTCTCTATATAGTCCTCTCTGTTACTGTCCCCATTACAACACTGTTCTCTATATAGTTCCTATGTTACTGTCCCCATTACAACACTGTTCTCTATATAGTTCCTATGTTACTGTCCCCATTACAACACTGTTCTCTATATAGTCCTCTCTGTTACTGTCCCCATTACAACACTGTTCTCTATATAGTTCCTATGTTACTGTCCCCATTACAACACTGTTCTCTATATAGTTCCTATGTTACTGTCCCCATTACAACACTGTTCTCTATATAGTTCCTATGTTACTGTCCCCATTACAACACTGTTCTCTATATAGTTCCTATGTTACTGTCCCCATTACAACACTGTTCTCTATATAGTTCCTATGTTACTGTCCCCATTACAACACTGTTCTCTATATAGTTCCTATGTTACTGTCCCCATTACAACACTGTTCTCTATATAGTTCCTATGTTACTGTCCCCATTACAACACTGTTCTCTATATAGTTCCTATGTTACTGTCCCCATTACAACACTGTTCTCTATATAGTTCCTATGTTACTGTCCCCATTACAACAATGTTCTCTATATAGTCCTCTCTGTTACTGTCCCCATTACAACACTGTTCTCTATATAGTCCTCTCTGTTACTGTCCCCATTACAACACTGTTCTCTATATAGTCCTCTCTGTTACTGTCCCCATTACAACACTGTTCTCTATATAGTTCCTATGTTACTGTCCCCATTACAACACTGTTCTCTATATAGTCCTCTCTGTTACTGTCCCCATTACAACACTGTTCTCTATATAGTCCTCTCTGTTACTGTCCCCATTACAACACTGTTCTCTATATAGTCCTCTCTGTTACTGTCCCCATTACAACACTGTTCTCTATATAGTTCCTATGTTACTGTCCCCATTACAACACAGTTCGCTATATAGTTCCTATGTTACTGTCCCCATTACAACACTGTTCTCTATATAGTTCCTATGTTACTGTCCCCATTACAACACTGTTCTCTATATAGTTCCTATGTTACTGTCCCCATTACAACACTGTTCTCTATATAGTTCCTATGTTACTGTCCCCATTACAACACTGTTCTCTATATAGTTCCTGTGTTACTGTCCCCATTACAACACTGTTCTCTATATAGTTCTCTATGTTACTGTACCCATTACAACACTGTTCTCTATATAGTTCCTATGTTACTGTCCCCATTACAACACTGTTCTCTATATAGTTCCTATGTTACTGTCCCCATTATAACACTGTTCTCTATATAGTTCCTATGTTACTGTCCCCATTACAACACTGTTCTCTATATAGTCCTCTATGTTACTGTCCCCATTACAACACTGTTCTCTATATAGTTCCTATGTTACTGTCCCCATTACAACACTGTTCTCTATATAGTTCCTATGTTACTGTCCCCATTACAACACTGTTCTCTATATAGTTCCTATGTTACTGTCCCCATTACAACACTGTTCTCTATATAGTTCCTATGTTACTGTCCCCATTACAACACTGTTCTCTATATAGTTCCTATATTACTGTCCCCATTACAACACTGTTCTCTATATAGTTCCTATGTTACTGTCCCCATTACAACACTGTTCTCTATATAGTCCTCTCTGTTACTGTCCCCATTACAACACTGTTCTCTATATAGTTCCTATGTTACTGTCCCCATTACAACACTGTTCTCTATATAGTCCTCTCTGTTACTGTCCCCATTACAACACTGTTCTCTATATAGTCCTCTGTTACTGTCCCCATTACAACACTGTTCTCTATATAGTTCCTATGTTACTGTCCCCATTACAACACTGTTCTCTATATAGTTCCTATGTTACTGTCCCCATTACAACACTGTTCTCTATATAGTCCTCTGTTACTGTCCCCATTACAACACTGTTCTCTATATAGTCCTCTCTGTTACTGTCCCCATTACAACACTGTTCTCTATATAGTTCCTATGTTACTGTCCCCATTACAACACTGTTCTCTATATAGTTCCTATGTTGCTGTCCCCATTACAACACTGTTTTCTATATAGTTCCTATGTTACTGTCCCCATTACAACACTGTTCTCTATATAGTTCCTATGTTACTGTCCCCATTACAACACTGTTCTCTATATAGTTCCTATGTTACTGTCCCCATTACAACACTGTTCTCTATATAGTTCCTATGTTACTGTCCCCATTACAACACTGTTCTCTATATAGTTCCTCTGTTACTGTCCCCATTACAACACTGTTCTCTATATAGTCCTCTCTGTTACTGTCCCCATTACAACACTGTTCTCTATATAGTTCCTATGTTACTGTCCCCATTACAACAATGTTCTCTATATAGTCCTCTCTGTTACTGTCCCCATTACAACACTGTTCTCTATATAGTCCTCTCTGTTACTGTCCCCATTACAACACTGTTCTCTATATAGTCCTCTCTGTTACTGTCCCCATTACAACACTGTTCTCTATATAGTTCCTATGTTACTGTCCCCATTACAACACTGTTCTCTATATAGTTCCTATGTTACTGTCCCCATTACAACACTGTTCTCTATATAGTTCCTATGTTACTGTCCCCATTACAACACTGTTCTCTATATAGTTCCTATGTTACTGTCCCCATTACAACACTGTTCTCTATATAGTTCCTATGTTACTGTCCCCATTACAACACTGTTCTCTATATAGTTCCTATGTTACTGTCCCCATTACAACACTGTTCTCTATATAGTCCTCTCTGTTACTGTCCCCATTACAACACTGTTCTCTATATAGTTCCTATGTTACTGTCCCCATTACAACACTGTTCTCTATATAGTTCCTATGTTACTGTCCCCATTACAACACTGTTCTCTATATAGTCCTCTCTGTTACTGTCCCCATTACAACACTGTTCTCTATATAGTCCTCTCTGTTACTGTCCCCATTACAACACTGTTCTCTATATAGTCCTCTCTGTTACTGTCCCCATTACAACACTGTTCTCTATATAGTCCTCTCTGTTACTGTCCCCATTACAACACTGTTCTCTATATAGTTCCTATGTTACTGTCCCCATTACAACACTGTTCTCTATATAGTTCCTATGTTACTGTCCCCATTACAACACTGTTCTCTATATAGTTTCTATGTTACTGTCCCCATTACAACACTGTTCTCTATATAGTTCCTATGTTACTGTCCCCATTACAACACTGTTCTCTATATAGTTCCTATGTTACTGTCCCCATTATAACACTGTTCTCTATATAGTTCCTATGTTACTGTCCCCATTACAACACTGTTCTCTATATAGTCCTCTCTGTTACTGTCCCCATTACAACACTGTTCTCTATATAGTTCCTATGTTACTGTCCCCATTACAACACTGTTCTCTATATAGTTCCTATGTTACTGTCCCCATTACAACACTGTTCTCTATATAGTTCCTATGTTACTGTCCCCATTACAACAATGTTCTCTATATAGTCCTCTCTGTTACTGTCCCCATTACAACACTGTTCTCTATATAGTCCTCTATGTTACTGTCCCCATTACAACACTGTTCTCTATATAGTCCTCTCTGTTACTGTCCCCATTACAACACTGTTCTCTATATAGTTCCTATGTTACTGTCCCCATTACAACACAGTTCTCTATATAGTTCCTATGTTACTGTCCCCATTACAACACTGTTCTCTATATAGTTCCTATGTTACTGTCCCCATTACAACACTGTTCTCTATATAGTTCCTATGTTACTGTCCCCATTACAACACTGTTCTCTATATAGTTCCTATGTTACTGTCCCCATTACAACACTGTTCTCTATATAGTTCCTATGTTACTGTCCCCATTACAACACTGTTCTCTATATAGTCTTCTATGTTACTGTCCCCATTACAACACTGTTCTCTATATAGTTCCTATGTTACTGTCCCCATTACAACACTGTTCTCTATATAGTTCCTATGTTACTGTCCCCACTACAACACTGTTCTCTATATAGTTCCTATGTTACTGTCCCCATTACAACACTGTTCTCTATATAGTCCTCTCTGTTACTGTCCCCATTACAACACTGTTCTCTATATAGTTCCTATGTTACTGTCCCCATTACAACACTGTTCTCTATATAGTTCCTATGTTACTGTCCCCATTACAACACTGTTCTCTATATAGTCCTCTCTGTTACTGTCCCCATTACAACACTGTTCTCTATATAGTTCCTATGTTACTGTCCCCATTACAACACTGTTCTCTATATAGTTCCTATGTTACTGTCCCCATTACAACACTGTTCTCTATATAGTTCCTATGTTACTGTCCCCATTACAACACTGTTCTCTATATAGTTCCTATGTTACTGTCCCCATTACAACACTGTTCTCTATATAGTCCTCTCTGTTACTGTCCCCATTACAACACTGTTCTCTATATAGTTCCTATGTTACTGTCCCCATTACAACACTGTTCTCTATATAGTTCCTATGTTACTGTCCCCATTACAACACTGTTCTCTATATAGTCCTCTCTGTTACTGTCCCCATTACAACACTGTTCTCTATATAGTCCTCTCTGTTACTGTCCCCATTACAACACTGTTCTCTATATAGTTCCTCTGTTACTGTCCCCATTACAACACTGTTCTCTATATAGTTCCTATGTTACTGTCCCCATTACAACACTGTTCTCTATATAGTTCCTATGTTACTGTCCCCATTACAACACTGTTCTCTATATAGTTCCTATGTTACTGTCCCCATTACAACACTGTTCTCTATATAGTTCCTATGTTACTGTCCCCATTACAACACTGTTCTCTATATAGTTCCTATGTTACTGTCCCCATTACAACACTGTTCTCTATATAGTTCCTATGTTACTGTCCCCATTACAACACTGTTCTCTATATAGTTTCTATGTTACTGTCCCCATTACAACACTGTTCTCTATATAGTTCCTATGTTACTGTCCCCATTACAACACTGTTCTCTATATAGTTCCTATGTTACTGTCCCCATTACAACACTGTTCTCTATATAGTTCCTATGTTACTGTCCCCATTACAACACTGTTCTCTATATAGTCCTCTATGTTACTGTCCCCATTACAACACTGTTCTCTATATAGTTCCTATGTTACTGTCCCCATTACAACACTGTTCTCTATATAGTTCCTATGTTACTGTCCCCATTACAACACTGTTCTCTATATAGTCCTCTCTGTTACTGTCCCCATTACAACACTGTTCTCTATATAGTTCTATGTTACTGTCCCCATTACAACACTGTTCTCTATATAGTTCCTATGTTACTGTCCCCATTACAACACTGTTCTCTATATAGTTCCTATGTTACTGTCCCCATTACAACACTGTTCTCTATATAGTTCCTATGTTACTGTCCCCATTACAACACTGTTCTCTATATAGTCCTCTCTGTTACTGTCCCCATTACAACACTGTTCTCTATATAGTTCCTATGTTACTGTCCCCATTACAACACTGTTCTCTATATAGTCCTCTATGTTACTGTCCCCATTACAACACTGTTCTCTATATAGTTCCTATGTTACTGTCCCCATTACAACACTGTTCTCTATATAGTTCCTATGTTACTGTCCCCATTACAACACTGTTCTCTATATAGTTCCTATGTTACTGTCCCCATTACAACACTGTTCTCTATATAGTCCTCTGTTACTGTCCCCATTACAACACTGTTCTCTATATAGTCCTCTCTGTTACTGTCCCCATTACAACACTGTTCTCTATATAGTTCCTATGTTACTGTCCCCATTACAACACTGTTCTCTATATAGTTCCTATGTTACTGTCCCCATTACAACACTGTTCTCTATATAGTTCCTATGTTACTGTCCCCATTACAACACTGTTCTCTATATAGTTCCTATGTTACTGTCCCCATTACAACACTGTTCTCTATATAGTTCCTATGTTACTGTCCCCATTACAACACTGTTCTCTATATAGTTCCTATGTTACTGTCCCCATTACAACACTGTTCTCTATATAGTCCTCTCTGTTACTGTCCCCATTACAACACTGTTCTGTATATAGTCCTCTCTGTTACTGTCCCCATTACAACACTGTTCTCTATATAGTCCTCTCTGTTACTGTCCCCATTACAACACTGTTCTCTATATAGTCCTCTATGTTACTGTCCCCATTACAACACTGTTCTCTATATAGTTCCTATGTTACTGTCCCCATTACAACACTGTTCTCTATATAGTTCCTATGTTACTGTCCCCATTACAACACTGTTCTCTATATAGTTTCTATGTTACTGTCCCCATTACAACACTGTTCTCTATATAGTTCCTATGTTACTGTCCCCATTACAACACTGTTCTCTATATAGTTCCTATGTTACTGTCCCCATTATAACACTGTTCTCTATATAGTTCCTATGTTACTGTCCCCATTACAACACTGTTCTCTATATAGTCCTCTCTGTTACTGTCCCCATTACAACACTGTTCTCTATATAGTTCCTATGTTACTGTCCCCATTACAACACTGTTCTCTATATAGTTCCTATGTTACTGTCCCCATTACAACACTGTTCTCTATATAGTTCCTATGTTACTGTCCCCATTACAACAATGTTCTCTATATAGTCCTCTCTGTTACTGTCCCCATTACAACACTGTTCTCTATATAGTCCTCTCTGTTACTGTCCCCATTACAACACTGTTCTCTATATAGTCCTCTCTGTTACTGTCCCCATTACAACACTGTTCTCTATATAGTTCCTATGTTACTGTCCCCATTACAACACAGTTCTCTATATAGTTCCTATGTTACTGTCCCCATTACAACACTGTTCTCTATATAGTTCCTATGTTACTGTCCCCATTACAACACTGTTCTCTATATAGTTCCTATGTTACTGTCCCCATTACAACACTGTTCTCTATATAGTTCCTATGTTACTGTCCCCATTACAACACTGTTCTCTATATAGTTCCTATGTTACTGTCCCCATTACAACACTGTTCTCTATATAGTTTCTATGTTACTGTCCCCATTACAACACTGTTCTCTATATAGTTCCTATGTTACTGTCCCCATTACAACACTGTTCTCTATATAGTTCCTATGTTACTGTCCCCATTACAACACTGTTCTCTATATAGTCCTCTCTGTTACTGTCCCCATTACAACACTGTTCTCTATATAGTTCCTATGTTACTGTCCCCATTACAACACTGTTCTCTATATAGTTCCTATGTTACTGTCCCCATTACAACACTGTTCTCTATATAGTCCTCTCTGTTACTGTCCCCATTACAACACTGTTCTCTATATAGTTCCTATGTTACTGTCCCCATTACAACACTGTTCTCTATATAGTTCCTATGTTACTGTCCCCATTACAACACTGTTCTCTATATAGTTCCTATGTTACTGTCCCCATTACAACACTGTTCTCTATATAGTTCCTATGTTACTGTCCCCATTACAACACTGTTCTCTATATAGTCCTCTCTGTTACTGTCCCCATTACAACACTGTTCTCTATATAGTTCCTATGTTACTGTCCCCATTACAACACTGTTCTCTATATAGTTCCTATGTTACTGTCCCCATTACAACACTGTTCTCTATATAGTCCTCTCTGTTACTGTCCCCATTACAACAATGTTCTCTATATAGTCCTCTCTGTTACTGTCCCCATTACAACACTGTTCTCTATATAGTCCTCTCTGTTACTGTCCCCATTACAACACTGTTCTCTATATAGTCCTCTCTGTTACTGTCCCCATTACAACACTGTTCTCTATATAGTTCCTATGTTACTGTCCCCATTACAACACTGTTCTCTATATAGTTCCTATGTTACTGTCCCCATTACAACACTGTTCTCTATATAGTTCTATGTTACTGTCCCCATTACAACACTGTTCTCTATATAGTTCCTATGTTACTGTCCCCATTACAACACTGTTCTCTATATAGTTCCTATGTTACTGTCCCCATTACAACACTGTTCTCTATATAGTTCCTCTGTTACTGTCCCCATTACAACACTGTTCTCTATATAGTCCTCTCTGTTACTGTCCCCATTACAACACTGTTCTCTATATAGTTCCTATGTTACTGTCCCCATTATAACACTGTTCTCTATATAGTTCCTCTGTTACTGTCCCCATTACAACACTGTTCTCTATATAGTCCTCTATGTTACTGTCCCCATTACAACACTGTTCTCTATATAGTTCCTATGTTACTGTCCCCATTACAACACTGTTCTCTATATAGTTCCTATGTTACTGTCCCCATTACAACACTGTTCTCTATATAGTTCCTATGTTACTGTCCCCATTACAACACTGTTCTCTATATAGTCCTCTCTGTTACTGTCCCCATTACAACACTGTTCTCTATATAGTCCTCTATGTTACTGTCCCCATTACAACACTGTTCTCTATATAGTCCCTATGTTACTGTCCCCATTACAACACTGTTCTCTATATAGTTCCTATGTTACTGTCCCCATTACAACACAGTTCTCTATATAGTTCCTATGTTACTGTCCCCATTACAACACTGTTCTCTATATAGTTCTCTATGTTACTGTCCCCATTACAACACTGTTCTCTATATAGTTCCTATGTTACTGTCCCCATTACAATACTGTTCTCTATATAGTTCCTATGTTACTGTCCCCATTACAACACTGTTCTCTATATAGTTCCTATGTTACTGTCCCCATTACAACACTGTTCTCTATATAGTCCCTATGTTACTGTCCCCATTACAACACTGTTCTCTATATAGTTCTCTCTGTTACTGTCCCCATTACAACACTGTTCTCTATATAGTTCCTATGTTACTGTCCCCATTACAACACTGTTCTCTATATAGTTCCTATGTTACTGTCCCCATTACAACACTGTTCTCTATATAGTCCTCTCTGTTACTGTCCCCATTACAACACTGTTCTCTATATAGTTCCTATGTTACTGTCCCCATTACAACACTGTTCTCTATATAGTTCCTATGTTACTGTCCCCATTACAACACTGTTCTCTATATAGTTCCTATGTTACTGTCCCCATTACAACACTGTTCTCTATATAGTTCCTATGTTACTGTCCCCATTACAACACTGTTCTCTATATAGTCTCTCTGTTACTGTCCCCATTACAACACTGTTCTCTATATAGTTCCTATGTTACTGTCCCCATTACAACACTGTTCTCTATATAGTTCCTATGTTACTGTCCCCATTACAACACTGTTCTCTATATAGTTCTCTATGTTACTGTCCCCATTACAACACTGTTCTCTATATAGTTCTCTCTGTTACTGTCCCCATTACAACACTGTTCTCTATATAGTCCTCTCTGTTACTGTCCCCATTACAACACTGTTCTCTATATAGTTCCTATGTTACTGTCCCCATTACAACACTGTTCTCTATATAGTTCCTATGTTACTGTCCCCATTACAACACTGTTCTCTATATAGTTTCTATGTTACTGTCCCCATTACAACACTGTTCTCTATATAGTTCCTATGTTACTGTCCCCATTACAACACTGTTCTCTATATAGTTCCTATGTTACTGTCCCCATTACAACACTGTTCTCTATATAGTTCCTATGTTACTGTCCCCATTACAACACTGTTCTCTATATAGTCCTCTATGTTACTGTCCCCATTACAACACTGTTCTCTATATAGTTCCTATGTTACTGTCCCCATTACAACACTGTTCTCTATATAGTTCCTATGTTACTGTCCCCATTACAACACTGTTCTCTATATAGTTCCTATGTTACTGTCCCCATTACAACAATGTTCTCTATATAGTCCTCTCTGTTACTGTCCCCATTACAACACTGTTCTCTATATAGTCCTCTCTGTTACTGTCCCCATTACAACACTGTTCTCTATATAGTCCTCTCTGTTACTGTCCCCATTACAACACTGTTCTCTATATAGTTCCTATGTTACTGTCCCCATTACAACACTGTTCGCTATATAGTTCCTATGTTACTGTCCCCATTACAACACTGTTCTCTATATAGTTCCTATGTTACTGTCCCCATTACAACACTGTTCTCTATATAGTTCCTATGTTACTGTCCCCATTACAACACTGTTCTCTATATAGTCCTCTCTGTTACTGTCCCCATTACAACACTGTTCTCTATATAGTTCCTATGTTACTGTCCCCATTACAACACTGTTCTCTATATAGTTTCTATGTTACTGTCCCCATTACAACACTGTTCTCTATATAGTTCCTATGTTACTGTCCCCATTACAACACTGTTCTCTATATAGTTCCTATGTTACTGTCCCCATTACAACACTGTTCTCTATATAGTTCCTATGTTACTGTCCCCATTACAACACTGTTCTCTATATAGTCCTCTATGTTACTGTCCCCATTACAACACTGTTCTCTATATAGTTCCTATGTTACTGTCCCCATTACAACACTGTTCTCTATATAGTTCCTATGTTACTGTCCCCATTACAACACTGTTCTCTATATAGTCCTCTCTGTTACTGTCCCCATTACAACACTGTTCTCTATATAGTTCCTATGTTACTGTCCCCATTACAACACTGTTCTCTATATAGTTCCTATGTTACTGTCCCCATTACAACACTGTTCTCTATATAGTTCCTATGTTACTGTCCCCATTACAACACTGTTCTCTATATAGTTCCTATGTTACTGTCCCCATTACAACACTGTTCTCTATATAGTCCTCTCTGTTACTGTCCCCATTACAACACTGTTCTCTATATAGTTCCTATGTTACTGTCCCCATTACAACACTGTTCTCTATATAGTCCTCTCTGTTACTGTCCCCATTACAACACTGTTCTCTATATAGTCCTCTCTGTTACTGTCCCCATTACAACACTGTTCTCTATATAGTTCCTATGTTACTGTCCCCATTACAACACTGTTCTCTATATAGTTCCTATGTTACTGTCCCCATTACAACACTGTTCTCTATATAGTCTCTGTTACTGTCCCCATTACAACACTGTTCTCTATATAGTCCTCTCTGTTACTGTCCCCATTACAACACTGTTCTCTATATAGTTCCTATGTTACTGTCCCCATTACAACACTGTTCTCTATATAGTTCCTATGTTACTGTCCCCATTACAACACTGTTCTCTATATAGTTCCTATGTTACTGTCCCCATTACAACACTGTTCTCTATATAGTTCCTCTGTTACTGTCCCCATTACAACACTGTTCTCTATATAGTTCCTATGTTACTGTCCCCATTACAACACTGTTCTCTATATAGTTCCTATGTTACTGTCCCCATTACAACACTGTTCTCTATATAGTTCCTATGTTACTGTCCCCATTACAACACTGTTCTCTATATAGTTCCTATGTTACTGTCCCCATTACAACACTGTTCTCTATATAGTTCCTATGTTACTGTCCCCATTACAACACTGTTCTCTATATAGTCCTCTCTGTTACTGTCCCCATTACAACACTGTTCTCTATATAGTCCTCTCTGTTACTGTCCCCATTACAACACTGTTCTCTATATAGTTCCTATGTTACTGTCCCCATTACAACACTGTTCTCTATATAGTTCCTATGTTACTGTCCCCATTACAACACTGTTCTCTATATAGTTCCTATGTTACTGTCCCCATTACAACACTGTTCTCTATATAGTCCTCTCTGTTACTGTCCCCATTACAACACTGTTCTCTATATAGTTCCTATGTTACTGTCCCCATTACAACACTGTTCTCTATATAGTTCCTATGTTACTGTCCCCATTACAACACAGTTCTCTATATAGTTCCTCTGTTACTGTCCCCATTACAACACTGTTCTCTATATAGTCCTCTCTGTTACTGTCCCCATTACAACACTGTTCTCTATATAGTTCCTATGTTACTGTCCCCATTACAACACTGTTCTCTATATAGTCCTCTGTTACTGTCCCCATTACAACACTGTTCTCTATATAGTTCCTATGTTACTG
Organism: Coregonus clupeaformis; assembly: GCF_020615455.1. Taxonomy (NCBI): domain Eukaryota; kingdom Metazoa; phylum Chordata; class Actinopteri; order Salmoniformes; family Salmonidae; genus Coregonus; species Coregonus clupeaformis. The sequence goes on from NW_025534711.1 coordinate 44,415, forward strand.
TCCCCACTACAACACTGTTCTCTATATAGTCCTCTCTGTTACTGTCCCCATTACAACACTGTTCTCTATATAGTTCCTATGTTACTGTCCCCATTACAACACTGTTCTCTATATAGTTCCTATGTTACTGTCCCCATTACAACACTGTTCTCTATATAGTTCCTATGTTACTGTCCCCATTACAACACTGTTCTCTATATAGTTCCTATGTTACTGTCCCCATTACAACACTGTTCTCTATATAGTTCCTATGTTACTGTCCCCATTACAACACTGTTCTCTATATAGTCCTCTCTGTTACTGTCCCCGTTACAACACTGTTCTCTATATAGTTCCTATGTTACTGTCCCCATTACAACACTGTTCTCTATATAGTTCCTATGTTACTGTCCCCATTACAACACTGTTCTCTATATAGTTCCTATGTTACTGTCCCCATTACAACACTGTTCTCTATATAGTCCTCTCTGTTACTGTCCCCATTACAACACTGTTCTCTATATAGTCCTCTCTGTTACTGTCCCCATTACAACACTGTTCTCTATATAGTTCCTATGTTACTGTCCCCATTACAACACTGTTCTCTATATAGTTCCTATGTTACTGTCCCCATTACAACACTGTTCTCTATATAGTTCCTATGTTACTGTCCCCATTACAACACTGTTCTCTATATAGTCCTCTCTGTTACTGTCCCCATTACAACACTGTTCTCTATATAGTTCCTATGTTACTGTCCCCATTACAACACTGTTCTCTATATAGTTCCTATGTTACTGTCCCCATTACAACACTGTTCTCTATATAGTTCCTATGTTACTGTCCCCATTACAACAATGTTCTCTATATAGTCCTCTCTGTTACTGTCCCCATTACAACACTGTTCTCTATATAGTCCTCTCTGTTACTGTCCCCATTACAACACTGTTCTCTATATAGTCCTCTCTGTTACTGTCCCCATTACAACACTGTTCTCTATATAGTTCCTATGTTACTGTCCCCATTACAACACAGTTCGCTATATAGTTCCTATGTTACTGTCCCCATTACAACACTGTTCTCTATATAGTTCCTATGTTACTGTCCCCATTACAACACTGTTCTCTATATAGTTCCTATGTTACTGTCCCCATTACAACACTGTTCTCTATATAGTCCTCTCTGTTACTGTCCCCATTACAACACTGTTCTCTATATAGTTCCTATGTTACTGTCCCCATTACAACACTGTTCTCTATATAGTTCCTATGTTACTGTCCCCATTACAACACTGTTCTCTATATAGTTCCTATGTTACTGTCCCCATTACAACAATGTTCTCTATATAGTCCTCTCTGTTACTGTCCCCATTACAACACTGTTCTCTATATAGTCCTCTCTGTTACTGTCCCCATTACAACACTGTTCTCTATATAGTCCTCTCTGTTACTGTCCCCATTACAACACTGTTCTCTATATAGTTCCTATGTTACTGTCCCCATTACAACACTGTTCTCTATATAGTTCCTATGTTACTGTCCCCATTACAACACTGTTCTCTATATAGTTCCTATGTTACTGTCCCCATTACAACACTGTTCTCTATATAGTTCCTATGTTACTGTCCCCATTACAACACTGTTCTCTATATAGTCCTCTCTGTTACTGTCCCCATTACAACACTGTTCTCTATATAGTTCCTATGTTACTGTCCCCATTACAACACTGTTCTCTATATAGTTTCTATGTTACTGTACCCATTACAACACTGTTCTCTATATAGTTCCTATGTTACTGTCCCCATTACAACACTGTTCTCTATATAGTTCCTATGTTACTGTCCCCATTATAACACTGTTCTCTATATAGTTCCTCTGTTACTGTCCCCATTACAACACTGTTCTCTATATAGTCCTCTATGTTACTGTCCCCATTACAACACTGTTCTCTATATAGTTCCTATGTTACTGTCCCCATTACAACACTGTTCTCTATATAGTTCCTATGTTACTGTCCCCATTACAACACTGTTCTCTATATAGTCCTCTCTGTTACTGTCCCCATTACAACACTGTTCTCTATATAGTTCCTATGTTACTGTCCCCATTACAACACTGTTCTCTATATAGTTCCTATGTTACTGTCCCCATTACAACACTGTTCTCTATATAGTTCCTATGTTACTGTCCCCATTACAACACTGTTCTCTATATAGTTCCTATGTTACTGTCCCCATTACAACACTGTTCTCTATATAGTCCTCTCTGTTACTGTCCCCATTACAACACTGTTCTCTATATAGTTCCTATGTTACTGTCCCCATTACAACACTGTTCTCTATATAGTTCCTATGTTACTGTCCCCATTACAACACTGTTCTCTATATAGTCCTCTGTTACTGTCCCCATTACAACACTGTTCTCTATATAGTTCCTATGTTACTGTCCCCATTACAACACTGTTCTCTATATAGTTCCTATGTTACTGTCCCCATTACAACACTGTTCTCTATATAGTCCTCTGTTACTGTCCCCATTACAACACTGTTCTCTATATAGTCCTCTCTGTTACTGTCCCCATTACAACACTGTTCTCTATATAGTTCCTATGTTACTGTCCCCATTACAACACTGTTCTCTATATAGTTCCTATGTTACTGTCCCCATTACAACACTGTTCTCTATATAGTTCCTATGTTACTGTCCCCATTACAACACTGTTCTCTATATAGTTCCTCTGTTACTGTCCCCATTACAACACTGTTCTCTATATAGTTCCTATGTTACTGTCCCCATTACAACACTGTTCTCTATATAGTTCCTATGTTACTGTCCCCATTACAACACTGTTCTCTATATAGTTCCTATGTTACCGTCCCCATTACAACACTGTTCTCTATATAGTTCCTATGTTACTGTCCCCATTACAACACTGTTCTCTATATAGTTCCTATGTTACTGTCCCCATTACAACACTGTTCTCTATATAGTCCTCTCTGTTACTGTCCCCATTACAACACTGTTCTCTATATAGTCCTCTCTGTTACTGTCCCCATTACAACACTGTTCTCTATATAGTTCCTATGTTACTGTCCCCATTACAACACTGTTCTCTATATAGTTCCTATGTTACTGTCCCCATTACAACACTGTTCTCTATATAGTTCCTATGTTACTGTCCCCATTACAACACTGTTCTCTATATAGTCCTCTCTGTTACTGTCCCCATTACAACACTGTTCTCTATATAGTTCCTATGTTACTGTCCCCATTACAACACTGTTCTCTATATAGTTCCTATGTTACTGTCCCCCTTACAACACTGTTCTCTATATAGTCCTCTGTTACTGTCCCCATTACAACACTGTTCTCTATATAGTCCTCTCTGTTACTGTCCCCATTACAACACTGTTCTCTATATAGTTCCTATGTTACTGTCCCCATTACAACACTGTTCTCTATATAGTCCTCTGTTACTGTCCCCATTACAACACTGTTCTCTATATAGTTCCTATGTTACTGTCCCCACTACAACACTGTTCTCTATATAGTCCTCTCTGTTACTGTCCCCATTACAACACTGTTCTCTATATAGTTCCTATGTTACTGTCCCCATTACAACACTGTTCTCTATATAGTTCCTATGTTACTGTCCCCATTACAACACTGTTCTCTATATAGTTCCTATGTTACTGTCCCCATTACAACACTGTTCTCTATATAGTTCCTATGTTACTGTCCCCATTACAACACTGTTCTCTATATAGTTCCTATGTTACTGTCCCCATTACAACACTGTTCTCTATATAGTCCTCTCTGTTACTGTCCCCGTTACAACACTGTTCTCTATATAGTTCCTATGTTACTGTCCCCATTACAACACTGTTCTCTATATAGTTCCTATGTTACTGTCCCCATTACAACACTGTTCTCTATATAGTTCCTATGTTACTGTCCCCATTACAACACTGTTCTCTATATAGTCCTCTCTGTTACTGTCCCCATTACAACACTGTTCTCTATATAGTCCTCTCTGTTACTGTCCCCATTACAACACTGTTCTCTATATAGTTCCTATGTTACTGTCCCCATTACAACACTGTTCTCTATATAGTTCCTATGTTACTGTCCCCATTACAACACTGTTCTCTATATAGTTCCTATATTACTGTCCCCATTACAACACTGTTCTCTATATAGTCCTCTCTGTTACTGTCCCCATTACAACACTGTTCTCTATATAGTCCTCTCTGTTACTGTCCCCATTACAACACTGTTCTCTATATAGTTCCTATGTTACTGTCCCCATTACAACACTGTTCTCTATATAGTTCCTATGTTACTGTCCCCATTACAACACTGTTCTCTATATAGTTCCTATATTACTGTCCCCATTACAACACTGTTCTCTATATAGTTCCTATATTACTGTCCCCAATACAACACTGTTCTCTATATAGTCCTCTCTGTTACTGTCCCCATTACAACACTGTTCTCTATATAGTTCCTATAGAGTTTTTAAGGTTAGCAAAGTATTAATGAATAAAACAAAAACAGGTTAGGAGTGCCTTTACGCACCAAATATATTGATGAATCAAGAATACAGTGGTTTGATTCATCCTGAAAGTTGCTATATTCAAATTGTTCAACCCATGAAATACTGGAAGGTGAGAAAAGTGTCCAATAGGGGTTGAGCAGCAGTCCTTTAAATCCACCCTAATAATCCTCTCTAATCATGGAACAGCAGTCCTATAAATCCACCCTAATAATCCTCTCTAATCATGGAACAGCAGTCCTATAAATCCACCCTAATAATCCTCTCTAATCATGGAACAGCAGTCCTATAAATCCACCCTAATAATCCTCTCTAATCATGGAACAGCAGTCCTATAAATCCACCCTAATAATCCTCTCTAATCATGGAACAGCAGTCCTATAAATCCACCCTAATAATCCTCTCTAATCATGGAACAGCAGTCCTATAAATCCACCCTAATAATCCACTCTAATCATGGAACAGCAGTCCTATAAATCCACCCTAATAATCCTCTCTAATCATGGAACAGCAGTCCTATAAATCCACCCTAATAATCCTCACTAATCATGGAACAGCAGTCCTATAAATCCACCCTAATAATCCTCTCTAATCATGGAACAGCAGTCCTATAAATCCACCCTAATAATCCTCTCTAATCATGGAACAGCAGTCCTATAAATCCACCCTAATAATCCTCTCTAATCATGGAACAGCAGTCCTATAAATCCACCCTAATAATCCTCACTAATCATGGAACAGCAGTCCTATAAATCCACCCTAATAATCCTCTCTAATCATGGAACAGCAGTCCTATAAATCCACCCTAATAATCCTCTCTAATCATGGAACAGCAGTCCTATAAATCCACCCTAATAATCCTCTCTAATCATGGAGCAGCAGTCCTATAAATCCACCCTAATAATCCTCACTAATCATGGAACAGCAGTCCTATAAATCCACCCTAATAATCCTCTCTAATCATGGAACAGCAGTCCTATAAATCCACCCTAATAATCCTCTCTAATCATGGAACAGCAGTCCTATAAATCCACCCTAATAATCCTCTATAAT
>NW_025534711.1:55000-115000 GCF_020615455.1 Coregonus clupeaformis
TAGTGGTGAGTACAGTAAAGAGTATGATCTGTTTGAACAGTGATAGTGGTGAGTACAGTAGAACAGTAAAGAGTATGATCTGTTTGAACAGTGATAGTGGTGAGTACAGTAGAACAGTAAAGAGTATGATCTGTTTGAACAGTGATAGTGGTGAGTACAGTAGAACAGTAAAGAGTATGATCTGTTTGAACAGTGATAGTGGTGAGTACAGTAAAGAGTATGATCTGTTTGAACAGTGATAGTGGTGAGTACAGTAAAGAGTATGATCTGTTTGAACAGTGATAGTGGTGAGTACAGTAGAACAGTAAAGAGTATGATCTGTTTGAACAGTGATAGTGGTGAGTACAGTAGAACAGTAAAGAGTATGATCTGTTTGAACAGTGATAGTGGTGAGTACAGTAGAACAGTAAAGAGTATGATCTGTTTGAACAGTGATAGTGGTGAGTACAGTAGAACAGTAAAGAGTATGATCTGTTTGAACAGTGATAGTGGTGAGTACAGTGATACAGTAAAGAGTATGATCTGTTTGAACAGTGATAGTGGTGAGTACAGTAGAACAGTAAAGAGTATGATCTGTTGGAACAGTGATAGTGGTGAGTACAGTAGAACAGTAAAGAGTATGATCTGTTTGAACAGTGATAGTGGTGAGTACAGTAGAACAGTGAAGAGTATGATCTGTTTGAACAGTGATAGTGGTGAGTACAGTGATACAGTAAATAGTATGATCTGTTTGAACAGTGATAGTGGTGAGTACAGTAAAGAGTATGATCTGTTTGAACAGTGATAGTGGTGAGTACAGTAAAGAGTATGATCTGTTTGAACAGTGATAGTGGTGAGTACAGTAAAGAGTATGATCTGTTTGAACAGTGATAGTGGTGAGTACAGTAGAACAGTAAAGAGTATGATCTGTTTGAACAGTGATAGTGGTGAGTACAGTAGAACAGTAAAGAGTATGATCTGTTTGAACAGTGATAGTGTTGAGTACAGTAGAACAGTAAAGAGTATGATCTGTTTGAACAGTGATAGTGGTGAGTACAGTAGAACAGTAAAGAGTATGATCTGTTTGAACAGTGATAGTGGTGAGTACAGTAAAGAGTATGATCTGTTTGAACAGTGATAGTGGTGAGTACAGTAGAACAGTAAAGAGTATGATCTGTTTGAACAGTGATAGTGGTGAGTACAGTGATACAGTAAATAGTATGATCTGTTTGGACAGTGATAGTGGTGAGTACAGTAGAACAGTAAAGAGTATGATCTGTTTGAACAGTGATAGTGGTGAGTACAGTGATACAGTAAAGAGTATGATCTGTTTGAACAGTGATAGTGGTGAGTACAGTAGAACAGTAAAGAGTATGATCTGTTTGAACAGTGATAGTGGTGAGTACAGTGATACAGTAAATAGTATGATCTGTTTGGACAGTGATAGTGGTGAGTACAGTAGAACAGTAAAGAGTATGATCTGTTTGAACAGTGATAGTGGTGAGTACAGTAGAACAGTAAAGAGTATGATCTGTTTGAACAGTGATAGTGGTGAGTACAGTAAATAGTATGATCTGTTTGAACAGTGATAGTGGTGAGTACAGTGATACAGTAAAGAGTATGATCTGTTTGAACAGTGATAGTGGTGAGTACAGTGATACAGTAAATAGTATGATCTGTTTGGACAGTGATAGTGGTGAGTACAGTAGAACAGTAAAGAGTATGATCTGTTTGAACAGTGATAGTGGTGAGTACAGTGATACAGTAAAGAGTATGATCTGTTTGAACAGTGATAGTGGTGAGTACAGTAGAACAGTAAAGAGTATGATCTGTTTGAACAGTGATAGTGGTGAGTACAGTAGTACAGTAAAGAGTATGATCTGTTTGAACAGTGATAGTGGTGAGTACAGTAGAACAGTAAAGAGTATGATCTGTTTGAACAGTGATAGTGGTGAGTACAGTAAAGAGTATGATCTGTTTGAACAGTGATAGTGGTGAGTACAGTGATACAGTAAAGAGTATGATCTGTTTGAACAGTGATAGTGGTGAGTACAGTAAAGAGTATGATCTGTTTGAACAGTGATAGTGGTGAGTACAGTAAAGAGTATGATCTGTTTGAACAGTGATAGTGGTGAGTACAGTAGAACAGTAAAGAGTATGATCTGTTTGAACAGTGATAGTGGTGAGTACAGTAGAACAGTAAAGAGTATGATCTGTTTGAACAGTGATAGTGGTGAGTACAGTAGAACAGTAAAGAGTATGATCTGTTTGAACAGTGATAGTGGTGAGTACAGTAGTACAGTAAAGAGTATGATCTGTTTGAACAGTGATAGTGGTGAGTACAGTGATACAGTAAAGAGTATGATCTGTTTGAACAGTGATAGTGGTGAGTACAGTAGAACAGTAAAGAGTATGATCTGTTTGAACAGTGATAGTGGTGAGTACAGTAGAACAGTAAAGAGTATGATCTGTTTGAACAGTGATAGTGGTGAGTACAGTAGAACAGTAAAGAGAATGATCTGTTTGAACAGTGATAGTGGTGAGTACAGTGATACAGTAAAGAGTATGATCTGTTTAAACAGTGATAGTGGTGAGTACAGTAGAACAGTAAAGAGTATGATCTGTTTGAACAGTGATAGTGGTGAGTACAGTAAAGAGTATGATCTGTTTGAACAGTGATAGTGGTGAGTACAGTAGAACAGTAAAGAGTATGATCTGTTTGAACAGTGATAGTGGTGAGTACAGTAGAACAGTAAAGAGTATGATCTGTTTGAACAGTGATAGTGGTGAGTACAGTGATACAGTAAAGAGTATGATCTGTTTGAACAGTGATAGTGGTGAGTACAGTAGAACAGTAAAGAGTATGATCTGTTTGAACAGTGATAGTGGTGAGTACAGTAGAACAGTAAAGAGTATGATCTGTTTGAACAGTGATAGTGGTGAGTACAGTAAAGAGTATGATCTGTTTGAACAGTGATAGTGGTGAGTACAGTGATACAGTAAAGAGTATGAAGTTTCATGTTTTAATGTCACATGCACAACTACAGTGAAATGACTTTCTTGAAAACTCAAAACCCAACGATGCAATAATCAATAACAATGTATTACTATACAAAATAAAGACAAAAATAATAGGAAATATGAAATACATAATTAAGTAAGTATGTATATAGTATACAATATACAGGAAATATATAAACAGTCAGTTCCAGTACCATATTAACAATGTGCAGGGATACTGGAGTGATGGAGGTGGATATGAATAGAGGTAAGGTAACTAGGCAACAGGATATAAGAAACAGATCTTTATTTTTTATTTTATTTTTAACTGCGACAGATCTGTTTGAACTGCGACAGTGAATCAGTCTCCGTATGTCACACCCTGATCACATAGTCATTCTCATCCTCACACACATCACACACACACACACATCACGTACACACACACACACACACACACACACACACACACACACACGCACATCACGTACACACGTACACACGAACACACACAACACACACAAGCACACCCTCACTGAGAAGAGTCCCAAGGTTCTGAATATGTGACGTACGGCTCAGTTTCCACCACAGTAATACAGGACAGACGTCCTCTGACCACCACAGTAATACAGGACAGACGTCCTCTGACCACCACAGTAATACAGGACAGACGTCCTCTGACCACCACAGTAATACAGGACGGACAGACGTCCTCTGACCACCACAGTAATACAGGACAGACGTCCTCTGACCACCACAGTAATACAGGACAGACGTCCTCTGACCACCACAGTAATACAGGACAGACGTCCCTCTGACCACCACAGTAATACAGGACAGACGTCCTCTGACCACCACAGTAATACAGGACAGACGTCCTCTGACCACCACAGTAATACAGGACAGACGTCCTCTGACCACCACAGTAATACAGGACAGACGTCCTCTGACCACCACAGTAATACAGGACGGACAGACGTCCTCTGACCACCACAGTAATACAGGACAGACGTCCTCTGACCACCACAGTAATACAGGACAGACGTCCTCTGACCACCACAGTAATACAGGACAGACGTCCCTCTGACCACCACAGTAATACAGGACAGACGTCCTCTGACCACCACAGTAATACAGGACAGACGTCCCTCTGACCACCACAGTAATACAGGACAGACGTCCCTCTGACCACCACAGTAATACAGGACAGACGTCCTCTGACCACCACAGTAATACAGGACAGACGTCCTCTGACCACCACAGTAATACAGGACAGACGTCCTCTGACCACCACAGTAATACAGGACAGACGTCCTCTGACCACCACAGTAATACAGGACAGACGTCCTCTGACCACCACAGTAATACAGGACAGACGTCCTCTGACCACCACAGTAATACAGGACAGACGTCCTCTGACCACCACAGTAATACAGGACAGACGTCCTCTGACCACCACAGTAATACAGGACAGACGTCCTCTGACCACCACAGTAATACAGGACAGACGTCCTCTGACCACCACAGTAATACAGGACAGACGTCCTCTGACCACCACAGTAATACAGGACAGACGTCCTCTGACCACCACAGTAATACAGGACAGACGTCCTCTGACCACCACAGTAATACAGGACAGACGTCCTCTGACCACCACAGTAATACAGGACAGACGTCCTCTGACCACCACAGTAATACAGGACAGACGTCCTCTGACCACCACAGTAATACAGGACAGACGTCCTCTGACCACCACAGTAATACAGGACAGACGTCCTCTGACCACCACAGTAATACAGGACAGACGCCCTCTGACCACCACAGTAATACAGGACAGACGTCCTCTGACCACCACAGTAATACAGGACAGACGTCCTCTGACCACCACAGTAATACAGGACAGACGTCCCCTGACCACCACAGTAATACAGGACAGACGTCCCTCTGACCACCACAGTAATACAGGACAGACGTCCTCTGACCACCACAGTAATACAGGACAGACGTCCTCTGACCACCACAGTAATACAGGACAGACGTCCTCTGACCACCACAGTAATACAGGACAGACGTCCTCTGACCACCACAGTAATACAGGACAGACGTCCTCTGACCACCACAGTAATACAGGACAGACGTCCTCTGACCACCACAGTAATACAGGACAGACGTCCTCTGACCACCACAGTAATACAGGACAGACGTCCTCTGACCACCACAGTAATACAGGACAGACGTCCTCTGACCACCACAGTAATACAGGACGGACAGACGTCCTCTGACCACCACAGTAATACAGGACAGACATCCTCTGACCACCACAGTAATACAGGACAGACATCCTCTGACCACCACAGTAATACAGGACAGACATCCTCTGACCACCACAGTAATACAGGACATACGTCCTCTGACCACCACAGTAATACAGGACAGACGCCCTCTGACCACCACAGTAATACAGGACAGACGTCCTCTGACCACCACAGTAATACAGGACAGACATCCTCTGACCACCACAGTAATACAGGACAGACGTCCTCTGACCACCACAGTAATACAGGACAGACTTCCTCTGACCACCACAGTAACACAGGACAGACGTCCTCTGACCACCACAGTAATACAGGACAGACATCCTCTGACCACCACAGTAATACAGGACAGACGTCCTCTGGACCACCACAGTAATACAGGACAGACGCCCTCTGACCACCACAGTAACACAGGACAGACGTCCTCTGTCTGATGGTCTGCTTTCCCAACAACAACACATACCTTTACTAATGGATGATCCTCACGTGGGTGTAGTTATATTCACCCAACATGGGGGGTAATGAACCGACTGGACTCCAGAGAAGCTTTTCCTCTATATACACTACCGGTCAAAAGTTTTAGAACCTACTCATTCAAGGGTTTTTCTTTATTTTTACAATTTTCTACATTGTAGAATGATAGTGAAGACATCAAAACTATTCAATAACACATATGGAATCATGTAGTAACCAAAAAAGTGTTAGGGTTAGGGTTAGGGTTAGGGTTAGATTCTTCAAATAGCCACCCTTTGCCTTGATGAAAGCTTTGCACACTCTTGGCATTCTCTCAACCAGCTTCACCTGGAATGCTTTTTCCAACAGTCTTGAAGGAGTTCCCACATATGCTGAGCACTTGTTGGCTGCTTTTCCTTCACTCTGCGGTCATACAGCCTGGAGGTGTGTAGAGTCATTGTCCTGTTGAAAAACAAATGATAGTCCCACTAAGCCCAAACCAGATGGGATGGCGTATCGCTGCAGAATGCTGTGGTAGCCATGCTGGTTAAGTGTGCCTTGAATTCTAAATAAATCACAGACAGTGTCACCAGCAAAGCACCCCAACACCATAACACCTCCTCCTCCATGCTTTACGGTGGGAACTACACATGCGGAGATCATCCGTTCACCCACTCTGCGTCTCACAAAGACACAGCGGTTTGAACCAAAAATCTCCAATTTGGACTCCAGACCAAAGGACACATTTCGGGCTGAAATCGACAAGAAGAAACTCACGTCACCCCCTACAGTTGACCAATCACTGACAAAGGGCCATAAGACTTCGGCTCCGAACATCGACTGGCCTTGAGAAAAAAATTGTGTGCCCGAACAGCCAATAGAAACCCCAACTGAACACCAAAAATGAACAAAAAAGTCAGAAAATGTCGTCTTAAATGGGTGGTGCGTTCGTAAATTCACTCTGGCTATCTACTCCGATTTCAGAGCACTCTCGTCTGAGTGTGCAAGAGCGCAGAATAACTGATGAATTTACGTACGCTCAACACCCGTTGAGTATGGCACCCATTGAATATGTCAGTAAAGTCAGCAAAAAAGCTTAATTAAATTGTTGCCAGCAGCACAGTTACGTTAACCAGCTCTGCTAGGGCGAGTAAAATGGTCAGAGTGAGGTGTTCTCTCATTTGTGTCTGGAAATAGCTAGCAAGCTAGCCAACGTTAGCCAGTTAGCTTGGGTGCTTGACTGCCGTTGTGAGGTCAGGATGCTCGGATCAACCCTACTCCTCGGCCAGAGCGTCCAGTGTGCGGTGTGAACGCTCCGAGAGCGAAACGCTCTGAATTTACGAACCGACAAACTGACAACGCTCTGAATTTACAAACTGACAATCTGACAACGCTCTGAATTTACGAACGGACAATCTGACAACGCTCTGAATTTACAAACGGACAATCTGACAACGCTCTGAATTTACAAACGGACAATCTGACAACGCTCTGAATTTACAAACGGACAATCTGACAACGCTACCGAATTTTACGAACGGACAATCTGACAACACTCCAAATTTACGAACGGACAATCTGACAACGCTCTGAATTTTACGAACGGACAATCTGACAACGCTCTGAATTTTACGAACGGACAATCTGACAACGCTCCGAATTTTACGAACGGACAATCTGACAACGCTCCGAATTTACGAACAGACAATCTAACAACGCTCTGAATTTACAAACGGACAATCTGACAACGCTCTGAATTTACAAACGGACAATCTGACAACGCTCAGAATTTTACGAACGGACAATCTGACAATGCTCAGAATTTTACGAACGGACAATCTGACAACGCTCTGAATTTACAAACGGACAATCTGACAACGCTCCAAATTTATGAACAGACAATCTGACAACGCTCTGAATTTACAAACGGACAATCTGACAACGCTCTGAATTTACAAACGGACAATTTGACAACGCTCTGAATTTACAAACGGACAATTTGACAACGCTCTGAATTTACAAACGGACAATCTGACAACGCTCTGAATTTACAAACGGACAATCTGACAACGCTCTGAATTTACAAACGGACAATTTGACAACGCTCTGAACTTTACGAATGGATAATCTGACAACGCTCTGAATTTTACGAATGGACAATCTGACAACGCTCCGAATTTACGAACGGACAATCTGACAACGCTCCAAATTTACGAACGGACAATCTGACAACGCTCTGAATTTACAAACGGACAATCTGACAACGCTCTGAATTTACAAACGGACAATCTGACAACGCTCTGAATTTACAAACGGACAATCTGACAACGCTCTGAATTTACAAACGGATAATCTGACAACGCTCTGAATTTACAAACGGACAATCTGACAACGCTCAGAATTTACAAACGGACAATCTGACAACGCTCCGAATTTACGAACGGACAATCTGACAACGCTCTGAATTTACAAATGGACAATCTGACAACGCTCTGAATTTACAAACGGACAATCTGACAACGCTCTGAATTTACAAACGGACAATCTGACAACGCTCTGAATTTACAAACGGACAATCTGACAACGCTCTGAATTTACAAACGGACAATGCTCTGAATTTACAAACGGATAATCTGACAACGCTCTGAATTTACAAACGGACAATCTGACAACGCTCTGAATTTACAAACGGACAATCTGACAACGCTCCGAATTTACGAACAGACAATCTGACAACGCTCTGAATTTACAAACGGACAATCTGACAACGCTCTGAATTTACAAACGGACAATCTGACAACGCTCTGAATTTACAAACGCACAATCTGACAACGCTCTGAATTTACAAACGGACAATCTGACAACGCTCTGAATTTACAAACGGACAATCTGACAACGCTCTGAATTTACAAACGGACAATCTGACAACGCTCTGAATTTACAAACGGACAATCTGACAACGCTCTGAATTTACAAACGGACAATCTGACAACGCTCTGAATTTACAAACGGACAATCTGACAACGCTCTGAATTTACAAACGGACAATCTGACAACGCTCTGAATTTACAAACGGACAATCTGACAACGCTCTGAATTTACAAACGGACAATCTGACAACGCTCTGAATTTACAAACGGACAATCTGACAACGCTCTGAATTTACAAAGCGGACAATCTGACAACGCTCTGAATTTACGAACAGACAATCTGACAACGCTCTGAATTTACAAACGGACAATCTGACAACGCTCTGAATTTACAAACGGACAATCTGACAACGCTCTGAATTTACAAACGGACAATCTGACAACGCTCTGAATTTACAAACGGACAATCTGACAACGCTCTGAATTTACGAACGGACAATCTGACAACGCTCTGAATTTACAAACGGACAATCTGACAACGCTCTGAATTTACAAACGGACAATCTGACAACGCTCTGAATTTACAAACGGACAATCTGACAACGCTCTGAATTTACAAACGGACAATCTGACAACGCTCTGAATTTACAAACGGACAATCTGACAACGCTCTGAATTTACAAACGGACAATCTGACAACGCTCTGAATTTACAAACAGACAATCTGACAACGCTCTGAATTTACAAACGGACAATCTGACAACGCTCTGAATTTACAAACGGACAATCTGACAACGCTCTGAATTTACAAACGGACAATCTGACAACGCTCTGAATTTACAAACGGACAATCTGACAACGCTCTGAATTTACAAACGGACAATCTGACAACGCTCTGAATTTACAAACGGACAATCTGACAACGCTCTGAATTTACAAACGGACAATCTGACAACGCTCTGAATTTACAAACGGACAATCTGACAACGCTCTGAATTTACAAACGGACAATCTGACAACGCTCTGAATTTACAAACGGACAATCTGACAACGCTCTGAATTTACAAACGGACAATCTGACAACGCTCTGAATTTACAAACGGACAATCTGACAACGCTCTGAATTTACAAACGGACAATCTGACAACGCTCTGAATTTACAAACGGATAATCTGACAACGCTCTGAATTTACAAACGGACAATCTGACAACGCTCTGAATTTACGAACGGACAATCTGACAACGCTCTGAATTTACAAACGGACAATCTGACAACGCTCTGAATTTACAAACGGACAATCTGACAACGCTCTGAATTTACAAACGGACAATCTGACAACGCTCTGAATTTACAAACGGACAATCTGACAACGCTCTGAATTTACAAACGGACAATCTGACAACGCTCTGAATTTACAAACGGACAATCTGACAACGCTCTGAATTTACAAACGGACAATCTGACAACGCTCTGAATTTACAAACGGACAATCTGACAACGCTCTGAATTTACAAACGGACAATCTGACAACGCTCTGAATTTACAAACGGACAATCTGACAACGCTCTGAATTTACAAACGGACAATCTGACAACGCTCTGAATTTACAAACGGACAATCTGACAACGCTCTGAATTTACAAACGGACAATCTGACAACGCTCTGAATTTACAAACGGACAATCTGACAACGCTCTGAATTTACAAACGGACAATCTGACAACGCTCTGAATTTACAAACGGACAATCTGACAACGCTCTGAATTTACAAACGGACAATCTGACAACGCTCTGAATTTACAAACGGACAATCTGACAACGCTCTGAATTTACGAACAGACAATCTGACAACGCTCTGAATTTACAAACGGACAATCTGACAACGCTCTGAATTTACGAACGGACAATCTGACAACGCTCTGAATTTACAAACGGACAATCTGACAACGCTCTGAATTTACAAACGGACAATCTGACAACGCTCTGAATTTACAAACGGACAATCTGACAACGCTCTGAATTTACAAACGGACAATCTGACAACGCTCTGAATTTACAAACGGACAATCTGACAACGCTCTGAATTTACAAACGGACAATCTGACAACGCTCTGAATTTACAAACGGACAATCTGACAACGCTCTGAATTTACAAACGGACAATCTGACAACGCTCTGAATTTACAAACGGACAATCTGACAACGCTCTGAATTTACAAACGGACAATCTGACAACGCTCTGAATTTACAAACGGACAATCTGACAACGCTCTGAATTTACGAACAGACAATCTGACAACGCTCTGAATTTACAAACGGACAATCTGACAACGCTCTGAATTTACAAACGGACAATCTGACAACGCTCTGAATTTACAAACGGACAATCTGACAACGCTCTGAATTTACAAACGGACAATCTGACAACGCTCTGAATTTACAAACGGACAATCTGACAACGCTCTGAATTTACAAACGGACAATCTGACAACGCTCTGAATTTACAAACGGACAATCTGACAACGCTCTGAATTTACAAACGGACAATCTGACAACGCTCTGAATTTACAAACGGACAATCTGACAACGCTCTGAATTTACAAACGGACAATCTGACAACACTCTGAATTTACAAACGGACAATCTGACAACGCTCTGAATTTACAAACGGACAATCTGACAACGCTCTGAATTTACAAACGGACAATCTGACAACGCTCTGAATTTACAAACGGACAATCTGACAACGCTCTGAATTTACAAACGGACAATCTGACAACGCTCTGAATTTACGAACGGACAATCTGACAACGCTCTGAATTTACAAACGGACAATCTGACAACGCTCTGAATTTACAAACGGACAATCTGACAACGCTCTGAATTTACAAACGGACAATCTGACAACGCTCTGAATTTACAAACGGACAATCTGACAACGCTCTGAATTTACAAACGGACAATCTGACAACGCTCTGAATTTACAAACGGACAATCTGACAACACTCTGAATTTACAAACGGACAATCTGACAACGCTCTGAATTTACAAACGGACAATCTGACAACGCTCTGAATTTACGAACGGACAATCTGACAACGCTCTGAATTTACAAACGGACAATCTGACAACGCTCTGAATTTACAAACGGACAATCTGACAACGCTCTGAATTTACAAACGGACAATCTGACAACGCTCTGAATTTACAAACGGACAATCTGACAACGCTCTGAATTTACAAACGGACAATCTGACAACGCTCTGAATTTACAAACGGACAATCTGACAACGCTCTGAATTTACAAACGGACAATCTGACAACGCTCTGAATTTACAAACGGACAATCTGACAACGCTCTGAATTTACAAACGGACAATCTGACAACACTCTGAATTTACAAACGGACAATCTGACAACGCTCTGAATTTACAAACGGACAATCTGACAACGCTCTGAATTTACAAACGGACAATCTGACAACACTCTGAATTTACAAACGGACAATCTGACAACGCTCTGAATTTACAAACGGACAATCTGACAACGCTCTGAATTTACGAACAGACAATCTGACAACGCTCTGAATTTACAAACGGACAATCTGACAACGCTCTGAATTTACAAACGGACAATCTGACAACGCTCTGAATTTACAAACGGACAATCTGACAACGCTCTGAATTTACAAACGGACAATCTGACAACGCTCTGAATTTACAAACGGACAATCTGACAACGCTCTGAATTTACAAACGGACAATCTGACAACACTCTGAATTTACAAACGGACAATCTGACAACGCTCTGAATTTACAAACGGACAATCTGACAACACTCTGAATTTACAAACGCCCAGAGTGCACTCTGAGCATGCTCTGGCACTCCAGATTGAATTTATGAACCCACCCAATATATGCACGAACTGTTTCGGTTGGGAAGCATGGGGCTGCCTTTACCCTAACCTAAAATTAAAGACCAAACGGCACATTTTTCATGAATGTTTCTATAGCCAATTTGGACATTGTGGCTGTGGTACTAGTGACAACCCAGGGGGAGGGGGGTTTGGGGGAGAGACAGAGTCAGACTCATCAGTCAGACGAAGTTTCAATTTGTCCACAGTTCTATGTTCATAGTTACCTAAAACATACAAGTATTGTTTATCGGCGATGGTTTGTAATAATAACGTTTATTTTCCTTCTGGCTAGTGTTTTTCTAGCCACACGACATAACATTCTTTCCAAGGTGCAGTCGTGAAAATACTAAAGCTACTACACTTCCCACAGTTCATTTGGTTATCGTCTGGTTGTCGGTGATTGGTCCGTGTTTAAGGAACGTAGCGTTAGCTACAGGGTTTTGACCAATCGGCGCTGCGGATTTGAACTTCCCGGTCGGTAATTGGCCCATTTTGGTTCAACCTTCCCATGCTGCTTTGCTGGAATTCAAATCGGGAGGACCAATCACAGGCGGTTCTAACGAACAGAGCAGCATTTAAACTTGCAGCTAGCTAGTCGACGCTGTTGTTAAACGAAGAGCAAATAACAGCGGGGAAACACATTTATCATTATTATTTTTTTGCCACTACTATTAAATTATATTTAGTCAAATCTATCGGTTCTTGGGCAATCGTGTACGCTACACGTTCACGGCTTATTTTAAGCAAAACAGTTTGTTGACTTTGGGGCACTGAATGGTTGGGTTTTGATTTGAATTCAGTGGTTTGCTCGAAGGTGGATGGTAGTGAGGTAGGTAGCCAAACTTTTTGCATTTTTATTTGTATTTCTTTTAAATTGTCGTTTTTAGATTGTCAAACTTGTTTCTTATTTTCTGCCTTCGTAAACTGAAGAGCACGTTTACATCAATATGAGTGCACCGGTAGCCAAGGCGGCGAATCCGTCGACGCATGTTGACCCCAAATCGGCACCTCTCAAAGAGATCCCAGATATCCTTGTGGATCCCCGGACAATGAAAAGGTACACTCGGGGAAGATTTCTCGGTAAGGGAGGGTTCGCCAAATGCTACGAAATCACAGACATGGACACCAAAGAGGTTTTCGCCGGTAAAGTCGTCCCCAAATCCATGATTCTCAAGCCTCACCAGCGGGAGAAGATGACTTCCGAAATCGCCATTCACAAGAGTCTCGACAACCCGCACATCGTGGGATTTCACGGCTTTTTCGAGGACGACGACTTCGTTTATGTGGTTTTGGAAATCTGCAGGCGAAGGGTGAGTGGATTTGTTGACTGATTTACTTAGGTAAGTTGTCTTTGCTAACAACGTATTTTGCTAGTTACTGTAGCTAGCAAACCATTTCCTAATCTAGGAACGGAAGTCCACCGGTCAACATGGCTAGTTGCTTGATTTGACAATACTTTGTTGTTAACCACAGCTTGCCCACAAGGTGACTGACTAGCATTGCATAAATAACTAGCTTTATAACTTTGTGCTTTTGAATGACAGTTATTTACAACTTTGCACTTAAAAGTAGTAGTTAGCCCTTTTGAGGATTTTGTGCAAACTGTACTGAAAGCTGGTTTCTTGGCATGACAACTTTAGGCTAAGTACATGTCCCCCCAATCAGACATTCAGAAGTAAACCCTAAGAATACAAGTTAACCTAGCTATATAAAATAGTCGTTAACCCCCCCTCTCCTGTGCGTGTTCTGTCCCCAGTCTCTGTTGGAGCTGCATAAGCGTCGGAAGGCGGTGACCGAGCCAGAGGCCCGCTACTACATGATGCAGCTGGTTAAAGGCTGCCAGTACCTCCACAACAACAGAGTGATACACAGAGACCTGAAACTAGGAAACATCTTCCTCAGTGATGACATGGATGTCAAGATAGGTAGGTACGCAGCACACACACGCACTCTGTGTGCAACACACTCCAGAATGTAAAAAAATAAAAAAAATAATTACATTATTTAGCAGACGCTCTTATCCAGAGCGACTTACATGAGCAATTAGGATTAAGTGCCTTGCTTAAGGGCACATCGACAGATTTTTCACCTAGTCGGCTCGGGGATTAGAACCAGCGACCTTTCGGTTACTGGCACAACGCTCTTACCCACTAAGCTACCTGCCGACCATGTACACCACACACTTGGCGGTCCGGTTCTTCACTTCTCCACGGTGACTATGGTCTCACAACACGAAGAGTTGTGACAATACACACTCCATAAACACACCAGGGCTGAATTCATTACATCTACACACACACACACACACACACACACACACACGCGCCTCTGTACAGCACCTTGTCTAAACACCTGTCTCGCATCTCCCACAGGTGACTTTGGCCTGGCCACTAAGATAGAGTTTGACGGCGAGCGTAAGAAGACTCTGTGTGGAACGCCTAACTACATCGCCCCGGAGGTTCTCTGTAAGAAAGGACACAGCTTCGAGGTCGACGTCTGGTCTCTGGGGTGTATCCTGTAAGTGGAACCGCAGACGATGCACAGACAGGCAGGCAGACAGACAGGCAGACAAACAGGGGCATGAAATTAACACCTGCCAAACCGCGGGTAGATTTTAGGTATTGGCGGGTAGAGATGCATGTTTCACCAGCCGAGTTGGCAGGGCTCTGCAGTGCGATCATTACGTTAGTGCATAAAAAGACATGTATGAGCACACATGCGAGTTGGGCATAGAAAAATGCTGCAGCATCTGTTTTCAAAGTATTTCTGGTCACAAGAAATTCAATTGAGCGATATCACGTTACTTCTTACTAATACACTTGTTGTTTTTAGAAACGTTCCAAAACATGTTATTTTTTTATGTATGTAATGACACACAGTGGGCTGGTTAAACATCCGACTGGCTGGTGGGTTTTCATCTACTTGCCACTGGCTGGTGGGTTTTCACCACCTGCCATTTTCAGCCCTGCACCAGAGATGACACACACTCATCACCTCAACACACTTTCAATACTTTATCTGGATCCCCAGTAGTGGTCTGGATTTTAAGTCTTGATCTCTCCCTCTCTCTCAGGTACACTCTGCTGGTTGGTAAACCTCCATTTGAGACGTCTTGTCTGAAGGAGACCTACAACCGTATCAAAAAGAACAACTACACAATCCCCTGGGTGAGCTAACACCACATACACTACTACTACTACACCACATACACTACTAAGCTATCCCCCTGGGTGGACTAACACCACATACTACTACTACTACACCACTAAGCTATCCCCCTGGGTGGACTAACACCACATACTACTACTACACCACTAAGCTATCCCCCTGGGTGGACTAACACCACATACTGCTACTACTACACCACTAAGCTATCCCCCTGGGTGGACTAACACCACATACTGCTACTACTACACCACTAAGCTATCCCCCTGGTTGGACTAACACCACATACTACTACTACTACTACACCACTAAGCTATCCCCCTGGGTGGACTAACACCACATACTACTACTACTACTACACCACTAAGCTATCCCCCTGGGTGGACTAACACCACATACTACTACTACTACTACACCACTAAGCTATCCCCTGGGTGACTAACACCACATACTACTACTACTACACCACTAAGCTATCCCCCTGGGTGGACTAACACCCTACATACTACTACTACTACACCACTAAGCTATCCCCCTGGGTGGACTAACACCACATACTACTACTACTACACCACTAAGCTATCCCCCTGGGTGGACTAACACCACATACTACTACTACTACACCACTAAGCTATCCCCCTGGGTGGACTAACACCACATACTACTACTACTACACCACTAAGCTATCCCCCTGGGTGGACTAACACCACATACTACTACTACTACTACACCACTAAGCTATCCCCCTGGGTGGACTAACACCACATACTACTACTACTACTACTACACCACTAAGCTATCCCCCTGGGTGGACTAACACCACATATACTACTACTACTACACCACTAAGCTATCCCCCTGGGTGGACTAACACCACATACTACTACTACTACTACACCACTAAGCTATCCCCCTGGGTGGACTAACACCACATACTACTACTACTACTACACCACTAAGCTATCCCCCTGGGTGGACTAACACCACATACTACTACTACTACTACACCACTAAGCTATCCCCCTGGGTGGACTAACACCACATACTACTACTACTACTACACCACTAAGCTATCCCCCTGGGTGGACTAACACCACATATACTACTACTACTACTACACCACTAAGCTATCCCCTGGGTGGACTAACACCACATACTACTACTACTACTACACCACTAAGCTATCCCCCTGGGTGGACTAACACCACACTACTACTACTACTACTACTACACCACTAAGCTATCCCCCTGGGTGGACTAACACCACATACTACTACTACTACACCACTAAGCTATCCCCTGGGTGGACTAACACCACATACTACTACTACTACTACACCACTAAGCTATCCCCCTGGGTGGACTAACACCACATACTACTACTACTACTACACCACTAAGCTATCCCCCTGGGTGGACTAACACCACATACTACTACTACTACTACACCACTAAGCTATCCCCCTGGGTGGACTAACACCACATACTACTACTACTACACCACTAAGCTATCCCCCTGGGTGGACTAACACCACATACTACTACTACTACTACTACACCACTAAGCTATCCCCCTGGGTGGACTAACACCACATACTACTACTACTACACCACTAAGCTATCCCCCTGGGTGGACTAACACCACATACTACTACTACTACACCACTAAGCTATCCCCCTGGGTGGACTAACACCACATACTACTACTACTACTACTACACCACTAAGCTATCCCCCCTGGGTGGACTAACACCACATACTACTACTACTACTACACCACTAAGCTATCCCCCCTGGGTGGACTAACACCACATACTACTACTACTACTACACCACTAAGCTATCCCCCTGGGTGGACTAACACCACATACTACTACTACTACACCACTAAGCTATCCCCCTGGGTGGACTAACACCACATACTACTACTACTACTACTACTACACCACTAAGCTATCCCCCTGGGTGGACTAACACCACATACTACTACTACTACTACTACTACTACACCACTAAGCTATCCCCCTGGGTGGACTAACACCACATACTACTACTACTACTACTACACCACTAAGCTATCCCCCTGGGTGGACTAACACCACATACTACTACTACTACTACTACACCACTAAGCTATCCCCCTGGGTGGACTAACACCACATACTACTACTACACCACTAAGCTATCCCCCTGGGTGGACTAACACCACATACTACTACTACTTCTACTACTACACCACTAAGCTATGCCCCCTGGGTGGACTAACACCACATACTACTACTACTACACCACTAAGCTATCCCCCTGGGTGGACTAACACCACATACTACTACTACTACTACACCACTAAGCTATCCCCTGGGTGGACTAACACCACATTATACTACTACTACTACACCACTAAGCTATCCCCCTGGGTGGACTAACACCACATACTACTACTACTACTACACCACTAAGCTATCCCCCTGGGTGGACTAACACCACATACTACTACTACTACACCACTAAGCTATCCCCCTGGGTGGACTAACACCACATACTACTACTACTACTACACCACTAAGCTATCCCCCTGGGTGGACTAACACCACATACTACTACTACTACTACACCACTAAGCTATCCCCCTGGGTGGACTAACACCACATACTACTACTACTACTACACCACTAAGCTATCCCCCTGGGTGGACTAACACCACATACTACTACTACTACACCACTAAGCTATCCCCCTGGGTGGACTAACACCACATACTACTACTACTACTACACCACTAAGCTATCCCCCTGGGTGGACTAACACCACATACTACTACTACTACTACACCACTAAGCTATCCCCCTGGGTGGACTAACACCACATACTACTACTACTACTACACCACTAAGCTATCCCCCTGGGTGGACTAACACCACATACTACTACTACTACTACACCACTAAGCTATCCCCCTGGGTGGACTAACACCACATACTACTACTACTACTACACCACTAAGCTATCCCCCTGGGTGGACTAACACCACACTACTACTACTACTACACCACTAAGCTATCCCCCTGGGTGGACTAACACCACATACTACTACTACTACACCACTAAGCTATCCCCCTGGGTGGATTAACACCACATACTACTACTACTACTACACCACTAAGCTATCCCCCTGGGTGGACTAACACCACATACTACTACTACTACTACACCACTAAGCTATCCCCCTGGGTGGACTAACACCACATACTACTACTACTACACCACTAAGCTATCCCCCTGGGTGGACTAACACCACATACTACTACTACTACACCACTAAGCTATCCCCCTGGGTGGACTAACACCACATACTACTACTACACCACTAAGCTATCCCCCTGGGTGGACTAACACCACATACTACTACTACACCACTAAGCTATCCCCCTGGGTGGACTAATACCACATACTACTACTACTACTACACCACTAAGCTATCCCCCTGGGTGACTAACACCACATACTACTACTACTACTACACCACTAAGCTATCCCCCTGGGTGGACTAACACCACATACTACTACTACACCACTAAGCTATCCCCCTGGGTGGACTAACACCACATACTACTACTACTACACCACTAAGCTATCCCCCTGGGTGGACTAACACCACATACTACTACTACTACTACACCACTAAGCTATCCCCCTGGGTGGACTAACACCACATACTACTACTACTACACCACTAAGCTATCCCCCTGGGTGGACTAACACCACATACTACTACTACTACTACACCACTAAGCTATCCCCCTGGGTGGACTAACACCACATTACTACTACTACTACTACACCACTAAGCTATCCCCCTGGGTGGACTAACACCACATACTACTACTACTACTACACCACTAAGCTATCCCCCTGGGTGGACTAACACCACATACTACTACTACTACTACACCACTAAGCTATCCCCCTGGGTGGACTAACACCACATACTACTACTACTACTACACCACTAAGCTATCCCCCTGGGTGGACTAACACCACATACTACTACTACTACTACACCACTAAGCTATCCCCCTGGGTGGACTAACACCACAACTACTACTACTACTACACCACTAAGCTATCCCCCTGGGTGGACTAACACCACATACTACTACTACTACTACACCACTAAGCTATCCCCCTGGGTGGACTAACACCACATACTACTACTACTACTACTACACCACTAAGCTATCCCCCTGGGTGGACTAACACCACATACTACTACTACTACACCACTAAGCTATCCCCCTGGGTGGACTAACACCACATACTACTACTACTACTACTACACCACTAAGCTATCCCCCTGGGTGGACTAACACCACATACTACTACTACTACTACACCACTAAGCTATCCCCCTGGGTGGACTAACACCACATACTACTACTACTACTACACCACTAAGCTATCCCCCTGGGTGGACTAACACCACATACTACTACTACTACTACACCACTAAGCTATCCCCCTGGGTGGACTAACACCACATACTACTACTACTACTACACCACTAAGCTATCCCCCTGGGTGGACTAACACCACATACTACTACTACTACACCACTAAGCTATCCCCCTGGGTGGACTAACACATTCATGACGGTGTAAAGTACCTTTTAATAGTTCAAAGGTCATCCATGCTTATGTCAGTTTTGTCACTAACGTCTCCCCCCCCCTTTATTCCCCATCTCTCTGTCTGTCTGTAGCAAATCAACCCAGTGGCAGCGTCTCTAATCAAGCGGATGCTCCATGCCGACCCGGCCCAGCGTCCCACCGTCTCCCAGCTGCAAACTGATGAGTTCTTCACGGGGGGGTACATCCCCCTGCGCCTCCCCACCACCTGCCTCACCGTGCCCCCACGCTTCTCCATCGCCCCCTCGTCTCTGGAGCCCAGCCAGAGACGCCCACTCACCGCTCTCAACAACCAAGGTTAGATAGATGGAGAGATACACTGTATGGTCTAGTGTTGGTCTCTCTCTCTCTCCAGCGGGGGTCTAGTGTTGGTCTCTCTCTCTCTTCAGCGGGGGTCTAGTGTTGGTCTCTCTCTCTCTCTCCAGCGGGGGTCTAGTGTTGGTCTCTCTCTCTCTCTCCAGCGGGGGTCTAGTGTTGGTCTCTCTCCAGCGGTGGTCTCTCCAGCGGGGGTCTAGTGTTGGTCTCTCTCTCCAGCGGGGGTCTAGTGTTGGTCTCTCTCTCTCCAGCGGGGGTCTAGTGTTGGTCTCTCTCTCCAGCGGGGTCTAGTGTTGGTTCTCTCTCTCCAGCAGGGGTCTAGTGTTGGTCTCTCTCTCTCTCTCCAGCGGGGGTCTAGTGTTGCTATTTCTTTCCAGCGGGGGTCTAGTGTTGGTCTCTCTCTCTCTCCAGCGGGGGTCTAGTGTTGGTCTCTCTCTCTCTTCAGCGGGGGTCTAGTGTTGGTCTCTCTCTCTCTCTTCAGCGGGGGTCTAGTGTTGGTCTCTCTCTCTCTCCAGCGGGGGTCTAGTGTTGGTCTCTCTCTCTCTCTCTTCAGCGGGGGTCTAGTGTTGGTCTCTCTCTCTCCAGCGGGGGTCTAGTGTTGGTCTCTCTCTCCAGCGGGGGTCTAGTGTTGGTCTCTCTCTCTCCAGCGGGGGTCTAGTGTTGGTCTCTCTCTCTCTCAGCGGGGTCTAGTGTTGGTCTCTCTCTCCAGCGGGGGTCTAGTGTTGGTTCTCTCTTCAGCGGAGGGTCTAGTGTTGGTCTCTCTCTCTCCAGCGGGGTCTAGTGTTGGTCTCTCTCTCTCTCTCCCCAGCGGGGGGTCTAGTGTTGGTTCTCTCTCCAGCGGGGGGTCTAGTGTTGGTCTCTCTCCAGCGGGGGTCTAGTGTTGGTCTCTCTCTCCAGCGGGGGTCTAGTGTTGGTCTCTCTCTCCAGCGGGGGTCTAGTGTTGGTCTCTCTCCAGCGGGGGTCTAGTGTTGGTCTCTCTCTCCAGCGGGGGTCTAGTGTTGGTCTCTCTCCAGCGGGGGTCTAGTGTTGGTCTCTCTCCAGCGGGGGTCTAGTGTTGGTCTCTCTCCAGCGGGGGTCTAATGTTGGTCTCTCTCTCTCTCTCCAGCGGGGGTCTAATGTTGGTCTCTCTCTCTCTCCAGCGGGGGTCTAGTGTTGGTCTCTCTCTCTCTCTTCAGTGGGGGTCTAGTGTTGGTCTCTCTCTCTCTCTCCAGCGGGGGTCTAGTGTTGGTCTCTCTCCAGCGGGGGTCTAGTGTTGGTCTCTCTCTCTCCAGCGGGGGTCTAGTGTTGGTCTCTCTCTCTCTCCAGCGGGGGTCTAGTGTTGGTCTCTCTCTCTCCAGCGGGGGTCTAGTGTTGGTCTCTCTCTCTCTCTCTCCAGCGGGGGTCTAGTGTTGGTCTCTCTCTCCAGCGGGGGTCTAGTGTTGGTCTCTCTCTCCAGCGGAGGTCTAGTGTTGGTCTCTCTCTCTCCAGCGGGGGTCTAGTGTTGGTCTCTCTCTCTCTCCAGCGGGGGTCTAGTGTTGGTCTCTCTTCAGCGGAGGTCTAGTGTTGGTCTCTCTCTCTCTTCAGCGGAGGTCTAGTGTTGGTCTCTCTCTCTCTCCAGCGGGGGTCTAGTGTTGGTTCTCTCTCTCTCTCTCCAGCGGGGGTCTAGTGTTGGTTCTCTCTCTCTCCAGCGGGGTCTAGTGTTGGTCTCTCTCTCTCTCTCCAGCGGGGGTCTAGTGTTGGTCTCTCTCTCTCTCTCTCTCCAGCGGGGGTCTAGTGTTGGTCTCTCTCTCTCTCTCCAGCGGGGGTCTAGTGTTGGTCTCTCTCTCTCTCCAGCGGGGGTCTAGTGTTGGCTCTCTCTCTCTCTCTCCAGCGGGGTCTAGTGTTGGTCTCTCTCTCTCCAGCGGGGGTCTAGTGTTGGTCTCTCTCTCTCTCCAGCGGGGGTCTAGTGTTGGTCTCTCTCTCTCCAGCGGGGGTCTAGTGTTGGTCTCTCTCTCTCTCCAGCGGGGGTCTAGTGTTGGTCTCTCTCTCTTCAGCGGGGGTCTAGTGTTTGTCTCTCTCTCTCCAGCGGGGGTCTAGTGTTGGTCTCTCTCTCTCCAGCGGGGGTCTAGTGTTCGTCTCTCTCCAGCGGGGGTATAGTGTTGGTCTCTCTCTCTCTCTCCAGCGGGGGTATAGTGTTGGTCTCTCTCTCTCTCTCCAGCGGGGGTCTAGTGTTGGTCTCTCTCTCCAGCGGGGGTCTAGTGTTGGTCTCTCTCTCCAGCGGGGGTCTAGTGTTGGTCTCTCTCTTCAGCAGGGACAGAGAATGTGGAACAGAAAGATGAGCCACTGCACCGAGAGATTCCAGAGGCCACAGATTGCCACCTGAGTGACATGCTGCAGCAACTCAACACCTGCAACGCTGCCAAGCCCTCCGAGAGAGGACTCATACGAATGGGTACGACACACACACACACTACCAAGCCCTCCGAGAGAGGACTCATACGAATGGGTACGACACACACACACACACTTACATGGGGTACGACACACATCCACACTGCCCTCAGAGAGAGGACTCATACGAATGGGTACGACACACACACTTACATGGGTACGACACACACTACCAAGCCCTCAGAGAGAGGAGTCATTCCCATGGGGTAGCAGACATCCACACTACCAAGCCCTCAGAGAGAGGAGTCATTCCCATGGGGTAGCACACATCCACACTACCAAGCCCTCAGAGAGAGGAGTCATTCCCATGGGGGTAGGACACATCCACACTACCAAGCCCTCAGAGAGAGGAGTCATTCCCATGGGGTAGGACACATCCACACTACCAAGCCCTCAGAGAGAGGAGTCATTCCCATGGGGTAGGACACATCCACACTACCAAGCCCTCAGAGAGAGGAGTCATTCCCATGGGGTAGGACACATCCACACTACCAAGCCCTCAGAGAGAGGAGTCATTCCCATGGGGTAGGACACATCCACACTACCAAGCCCTCAGAGAGAGGAGTCATTCCCATGGGGTAGCAGACATCCACACTACCAAGCCCTCAGAGAGAGGAGTCATTCCCATGGGGTAGGACACATCCACACTACCAAGCCCTCAGAGAGAGGAGTCATTCCCATGGGGTAGGACACATCCACACTACCAAGCCCTCAGAGAGAGGAGTCATTCCCATGGGGTAGGACACATCCACACTACCAAGCCCTCAGAGAGAGGAGTCATTCCCATGGGGTAGCAGACATCCACACTACCAAGCCCTCAGAGAGAGGAGTCATTCCCATGGGGTAGCAGACATCCACACTACCAAGCCCTCAGAGAGAGGAGTCATTCCCATGGGGTAGCAGACATCCACACTACCAAGCCCTCAGAGAGAGGAGTCATTCCCATGGGGTAGCAGACATCCACACTACCAAGCCCTCAGAGAGAGGAGTCATTCCCATGGGGTAGGACACATCCACACTACCAAGCCCTCAGAGAGAGGAGTCATTCCCATGGGGTAGCACACATCCACACTACCAAGCCCTCAGAGAGAGGAGTCATTCCCATGGGGTAGGACACATCCACACTACCAAGCCCTCAGAGAGAGGAGTCATTCCCATGGGGTAGCAGACATCCCAGCATATTGACCTCTGTTAGTGATGACGTGCTGTATACAGAAACCTTAACTAAAGGTATCAGGGTTCCTCTCCCCCCCCCCTGACGTCTAACCCCTGTGTTTCCAGAGGAGGCAGAGGACCCAGCCTGTGTCCCCATCTTCTGGATCAGCAAGTGGGTCGACTACAGCGACAAATACGGACTGGGTAAGAAGAATGAAATCCTCTGTCACTCTCTACACCCTCTGTCACTCTCTACACCCTCTGTCACTCTCTACACCCTCTGTCACCCTCTACACCCTCTGTCACTCTCTACACCCTCTGTCACTCTCTACACCCTCTGTCACCCTCTACACCCTCTGTCACTCTCTACACCCTCTGTCACTCTCTACACCCTCTGTCACCATCTACACCCTCTGTCACCATCTACACGCTCTGTCACTCTCTACACCCTCTGTCACTCTCTACACCCTCTGTCACCCTCTACATCCTCTGTCACCATCTACACCCTCTGTCACCCTCTACACCCTCTGTCACCCTCTACACCCTCTGTCACCATCTACACCCTCTGTCACCATCTACACCCTCTGTCACCATCTACACCCTCTGTCACCATCTACACCCTCTGTCACTGTGCTGTAAACCCTATGTCACTGTGCTATAAACCCTATGTCACTGTGCTATAAACCCTATGTCACCCTCTACACCCTCTGTCACTCTCTACACCCTCTGTCACCCTCTACACCCTCTGTCACCATCTAAACCCTATGTCGCTGTGCTGTAAACCCTATGTCGCTGTGCTGTAAACCCTATGTCGCTGTGCTGTAAACCCTATGTCGCTGTGCTGTAAACCCTATGTCGCTGTGCTGTAAACCCTATGTCGCTGTGCTGTAAACCCTATGTCGCTGTGCTGTAAACCCTATGTCGCTGTGCTGTAAACCCTATGTCGCTGTGCTGTAAACCCTATGTCGCTGTGCTGTAAACCCTATGTCGCTGTGCTGTAAACCCTATGTCGCTGTGCTGTAAACCCTATGTCGCTGTGCTGTAAACCCTATGTCGCTGTGCTGTAAACCCTATGTCGCTGTGCTGTAAACCCTATGTCGCTGTGCTGTAAACCCTATGTCGCTGTGCTGTAAACCCTATGTCGCTGTGCTGTAAACCCTATGTCGCTGTGCTGTAAACCCTATGTCGCTGTGCTGTAAACCCTATGTCGCTGTGCTGTAAACCCTATGTCGCTGTGCTGTAAACCCTATGTCACTATCTAAACCCTATGTCAATGTGCTGTAAACCCTATGTCACTATCTAAACCCTATGTCAATGTGCTGTAAACCCTATGTCACTGTGCTGTAAACCCTATGTCAATGTGCTGTAAACCCTATGTCACTATCTAAACCCTATGTCACTATCTAAACCCTATGTCACTATCTAAACCCTATGTCAATGTGCTTGTAAACCCTATGTCAATGTGCTGTAAACCCTATGTCAATGTGCTGTAAACCCTATGTCACTATCTAAACCCTATGTCACTGTGCTGTAAACCCTATGTCACTGTGCTGTAAACCCTATGTCAATGTGCTGTAAACCCTATGTCACTATCTAAACCCTATGTCAATGTGCTGTAAACCCTATGTCACTGTGCTGTAAACCCTATGTCACTGTGCTGTAAACCCTATGTCAATGTGCTGTAAACCCTATGTCGCTGTGCTGTAAACCCTATGTCGCTGTGCTGTAAACCCTATGTCAATGTGCTGTAAACCCTATGTCACTATCTAAACCCTATGTCGCTGTGCTGTAAACCCTATGTCGCTGTGCTGTAAACCCTATGTCGCTGTGCTGTAAACCCTATGTCGCTGTGCTGTAAACCCTATGTCGCTGTGCTGTAAACCCTATGTCACTGTGCTGTAAACCCTATGTCACTGTGCTGTAAACCCTATGTCACTGTGCTGTAAACCCTATGTCACTGTGCTGTAAACCCTATGTCACTGTGCTGTAAACCCTATGTCACTGTGCTGTAAACCCTATGTCACTGTGATCCACACTGAACGGCGTGTTGGGGCGCGACCTCTCTTGCAGGCTACCAGCTGTGTGACAACAGCGTCGGGGTGTTGTTTAACGACTGTACCAGGATGATCATGTACGCTGACGGAGACAGTCTTCAGTACATCGACAAGATGGCTGCTGAGAGCTACCTCAGCGTCCGCTCCTACCCAGCTACGCTATCCAAGAAGGTTAGCAATCGCTGCTAGGGGTTCTCTATGGCTGTGGCTAGCATCAGGCTAACGTTCAGATAGCGTTGGGAGAATGTCCTTGGCCTCTTGTCATCCCTCCCTAGAGCACGTTGTTGAAAGGGTTAGAACCTAGCTGACCTGTGACCTCTGCCCTCCCTAGATCACGTTGTTGAAGTACTTCCGTAACTACATGTCTGTTAAAGGGTTAGAACCTAGCTGACCTGTAACCCCTGACCTCTGCCCTCCCTAGATCACGTTGTTGAAGTACTTCCGTAACTACATGTCTGTTAAAGGGTTAGAACCTAGCTGACCTGTGACCCCTGACCTCTGCCCTCCCTAGATCACGTTGTTGAAGTACTTCCGTAACTACATGTCTGTTAAAGGGTTAGAACCTAGCTGACCTGTGACCTCTGACCTCTGCCCTCCCTAGATCACGTTGTTGAAGTACTTCCGTAACTACATGTCGGAGCACCTTCTGAAGGCGGGCGCCAACATCACGCCTCGTGACGGAGACGAGCTGGCCCGCCTGCCCTACCTCAGCCACTGGTTCAGAACCAAGTCAGCCATCGTCCTCCACCTCACCAACGGCACCGTGCAGATCAACTTCTTCCAGGTACTCTCTCTCTCTCACTCTCACTCTCTGTCTCTGTCTCTGTGTCGCTCTCTCTGTGTCGCTCTTTCTGTCGCTCTCTGTCTCTGTCTCTGTGTCGCTCTGTGTCGCTCTCTGTCTCTGTCTCTGTGTCGCTCTCTGTCTCTGTCTCTGTGTCGCTCTGTGTCGCTCTCTGTCTCTGTGTCGCTCTGTGTCGCTCTCTGTCTCTGTGTCGCTCTGTGTCGCTCTCTGTCTCTGTGTCGCTCTCTGTCGCTCTCTGTCTCTGTGTCGCTCTCTGTCGCTCTCTGTCTCTGTGTCGCTCTCTGTCGCTCTCTGTCGCTCTCTGTCTCTGTGTCGCTCTCTGTCTCTGTGTCGCTCTCTGTCTCTGTGTCGCTCTCTGTCTCTGTGTCGCTCTCTGTCTCTGTGTCGCTCTCTGTCTCTGTGTCGCTCTCTGTCTCTGTGTCGCTCTCTGTCTCTGTGTCGCTCTCTGTCTCTGTGTCGCTCTCTGTCTCTGTCTCTGTCGCTCTCTGTCGCTCTCTGTCTCTGTCTCTGTCGCTCTCTGTCGCTCTCTGTCTCTGTCGCTCTCTGTCGCTCTCTGTCTCTGTCGCTCTCTGTCTCTGTCGGTCTCTGTCGCTCTCTGTCTCTGTCGCTCTCTGTCGCTCTCTGTCTCTGTCGCTCTCTGTCTCTGTCGCTCTCTGTCGCTCTCTGTCTCTGTCGCTCTCTGTCTCTGTCGCTCTCTGTCTCTGTCTCTCGCTCTCTGTCTCTGTCGCTCTCTGTCTCTGTCTCTCGCTCTCTGTCTCTGTCGCTCTCTGTCTCTGTCTCTCGCTCTCTGTCTCTGTCTCTCGCTCTCTGTCTCTCTCGCTCGCTCGCTCTCTCTCGCTCTCTGTCTCTGTCTCTGTCGCTCTCTGTCTCTCTCTACCTCTCTCTCGCTCTCTCTCGCTCTGTCTCTCTCTACCTCTCTCTCGCTCTCTCTACCTCTCTCTCGCTCTCTGTCTCTCGCTCTAATGTCTCTCGCTCTCTGTCTCTATCCCTCTCTCTCCGTCACTTGTAACGGTGCAACTCTTCCAGGTCCCCTCCTCTCTCTCTCTCTCTCACTTCACCCAGTGTGAGTATAGTCTTATCTATGTCCCCTCTCTTCTATAGGACCACACCAAGTTGATCCTGTGTCCTCTGATGGGTGCGGTGTCCTTCATCGACGAGAAGAGAGAGTTCCGGACCTATAAGATGTCTCTGATTGAGGAGTTTGGCTGCTGTAAGGAGCTGGCCAGCAGGATGCGATACGCTCGGCTGATGGTGGAGAAACTGCTGGCCTGCAAGTCCTCCACGCCCCGCTAACCAACCAGCCTCCTCTCTGGCCCGCAGCCTATCACAGCACACAGGTGGAGGCAGGCTGTTTATCCACTTCCCCGCTGTCTGCTGGCCAATCAGAGTGCTGGATGGGGGGGGTGTTCAGGTTGTTGTGATGTCAGGCCGCTGGATCTACCGACGGTCTCTGTAATGTTGAAACGCCGTCTTATTGTAGTCACACAGGTGATCAGTCTCACCCTGCCTGTCTGTCTCTCACCCCGTCTGCCTGTCTGTCTCTCACCCTGTCTGTCTGTCTCTCACCCCGTCTGCCTGTCTCTCACCCCGTCTGTCTGTCTCTCACCCCGTCTGCCTGTCTCTCACCCTGCCTACCTGCCTGTCTGTCTCTCACCCCGTCTGTCTGTCTGTCTCTCACCCTGTCTGTCTGTCTCTCACCCTGTCTGTCTGTCTCTCACCCTGTCTGTCTGTCTCTCACCCCGTCTGTCTGTCTCTCACCCTGCCTGTCTGTCTCTCACCCCGTCTGCCTGTCTCTCACCCCGTCTGCCTGTCTCTCACCCCGTCTGCCTGTCTGTCTCACCCTGGATGTTTGTCTGAATTGACGCCCTATCCAATGTAGTGCACTGGGTGTTGGGGATGTCCTGACCGTCTGACAGACGGTATCCTGTAGCCCTATCCAATGTAGTGCACTAGGTGTTGGGGGATGTCGCTGACCGGCTGACAGACGATCCTGTACAGCCCTATCCAATGTAGTGCACTAGGTGTTGGGTGAGATGTCAAGCTGACCGTGCTGACAGACGGTATCCTGTACAGCCCTATCCGATGTAGTGCACTAGGTGTTGGGTGAGATGTCAAGCTGACCGTGCTGACAGACGGTATCCTGTACAGCCCTATCCGATGTAGTGCACTAGGTGTTGGGTGAGATGTCAAGCTGACCGTGCTGACAGACGGTATCCTGTACAGGCTCTTCTCTACCATTCCTTTTCCTCTTCCTCATTTTACCTGTTTTTAAATGTCTTTTTTTTTCTCTCCAACATTATGCCTCCTTCCTCTTGTACAAACTTTCAGAAGGTTTATTAAATGTTAAAGATGTTTTTAAAGTTTGAATATTCTTCCACATTAATAAAGTCTTGTAAGAGGTTGTTACTGGTTGTTTTTGTTCACTTGAAGCAGACTAACCCCAAAGCATCATAAAACAGGAAGAGGATCGAACTGAACAGTCAGAGGGTTTGTTACGAGAATTTCTATCTCTAATTCAACCTAAGCTTGAATCATTACCAGAGGTTGTAAGGCTCTGGTTTTAATCATAAAATGATTCAAGGTCCACAACCAGCAAGAATGATCTGTATTTTTATTCCTGGAGAGCTCTGGCGCCAAAAACCCCATACCCTCCTGTTTTATACCCCTTGACACACAAAGGCACTTTGCTCCGCCCACCTTTAGGAGGCTTAACGAGTTTCCGCCTTTCTCCTTCACCCTGGAATGTTTAGTCCCTTCTCCTTCACCCTGGAATGTTTAGTCCCTTCTCCTTCACCCTGGAATGTTTAGTCCCTTCACCCTGGAATGTTTAGTCCCTTCTCCTTCACCCTGGAATGTTTAGTCCCTTCTCCTTCACCCTGGAATGTTTAGTCCCTTCTTCACCCTGGAATGTTTAGTCCCTTCTCCTTCACCCTGGAATGTTTAGTCCCTTCACCCTGGAATGTTTAGTCCCTTCACCCTGGAATGTTTAGTCCCTCCTCCTTCACCCTGGAATGTTTAGTCCCTTCTCCTTCACCCTGGAATGTTTAGTCCCTTCTCCTTCACCCTGGAACGTTTAGTCCCTTCTCCTTCACCCTGGAATGTTTAGTCCCTTCTCCCTGGAATGTTTAGTCCCTTCACCCTGGAATGTTTAGTCCCTTCACCCTGGAATGTTTAGTCCCTTCACCCTGGAATGTTTAGTCCCTCCTCCTTCACCCTGGAATGTTTAGTCCCTCCTCCTTCACCCTGGAATGTTTAGTCCCTTCACCCTGGAATGTTTAGTCCCTTCACCCTGGAATGTTTAGTCCCTTCACCCTGGAATGTTTAGTCCCTCCTCCTTCACCCTGGAATGTTTAGTCCCTTCTCCTTCACCCTGGAACGTTTAGTCCCTCCTCCTTCACCCTGGAATGTTTAGTCCCGCCCCCCTCTGTTAGTGGGTTGACACTACATTATAACTAACACCGTTCACACATTTATACTGTATTTGGGGTGAAATCCTTTTAGTCATTATTCTTAAAATACAAATTAATCTAACAGGGTTGTATGTTACTGTAAACCTAGAAGGATGGGGATGGGGGTTGGTCTATAATGTAACCATAGAGACGTGTGGTAACTAGGTTGAATGTTTTCATTTCACTACACAACACCGACAACCAGCATTAGAATGAGAGATCAGGTGGTCAGCCCTAGTCCTGGGGGGTGCGGTGCGGAACGACACGTTTCCCCCCCCTAAACGTCCTTGGACGTACTTTTTAAGGTATGTTTTGCGGGGTGTGGCTCGTATTTAAAGGGCAGTGGCCATGCTGACGGCGTTAACCAACCCACAACGACTCACCTCTGTCGTCATGAAGTGCTTTGAGAGGCCAGTCAAGAATCATATCAGGTAACTGAACGACTCACCTCTGTCATCATGAAGTGCTTTGAGAGGCTAGTCAAGAATCATATCAGGTAACTGAACTGAACGACTCACCTCTGTCATCATGAAGTGCTTTGAGAGGCTAGTCAAGAATCATATCAGGTAACTGAACTAAACGACTCACCTCTGTCATCATGAAGTGCTTTGAGAGGCTAGTCAAGAATCATATCAGGTAACTGAACTAAACGACTCACCTCTGTCATCATGGAAGTGCTTTGAGAGGCTAGTCAAGAATCATGTCAGGGTAACTGAACTAAACGACTCACCTCTGTCATCATGAAGTGCTTTGAGAGGCTAGTCAAGAATCATATCAGGTAACTGAACTAAACGACTCACCTCTGTCATCACGAAGTGCTTTGGAGAAGGCTAGTCAAGAATCATATCAGGTAACTGAACTGAACGACTCACCTCTGTCGTCATGAAGTGCTTTGAGAGGCTAGTCAAGAATCATATCAGGGAACTGAACTAAACGACTCACCTCTGTCATCATGAAGTGCTTTGAGAGGCTAGTCAAGAATCATATCGGGTAACTGAACTAAACGACTCACCTCTGTCATCATGAAGTGCTTTGAGAGGCTAGTCAAGAATCATATCGGGTAACTGAACTAAACGACTCACCTCTGTCGTCATGAAGTGCTTTGAGAGGCTAGTCAAGAATCATATCAGGGAACTGAACTAAACGACTCACCTCTGTCATCATGAAGTGCTTTGAGAGGCTAGTCAAGAATCATATCAGGTAACTGAACTAAACGACTCACCTCTGTCATCATGAAGTGCTTTGAGAGGCTAGTCAAGAATCATATCAGGTAACTGAACTAAACGACTCACCTCTGTCATCATGAAGTGCTTTGAGAGGCTAGTCAAGAATCATGTCAGGTAACTGAACTAAACGACTCACCTCTGTCATCATGAAGTGCTTTGAGAGGCTAGTCAAGAATCATGTCAGGTAACTGAACTAAACGACTCACCTCTGTCATCATGAAGTGCTTTGAGAGGCTAGTCAAGAATCATGTCAGGTAACTGAACTAAACGACTCACCTCTGTCATCATGAAGTGCTTTGAGAGGCTAGTCAAGAATCATATCAGGTAACTGAACTAAACGACTCACCTCTGTCATCACGAAGTGCTTTGAGAAGGCTAGTCAAGAATCATATCAGGTAACTGAACTGAACGACTCACCTCTGTCGTCATGAAGTGCTTTGAGAGGCTAGTCAAGAATCATATCAGGTAACTGAACTAAACGACTCACCTCTGTCGTCATGAAGTGCTTTGAGAAGGCTAGTCAAGAATCATATCAGGTAACTGAACTGAACGACTCACCTCTGTCGTCATGAAGTGCTTTGAGAGGCTAGTCAAGAATCATATCAGGTAACTGAACTGAACGACTCACCTCTGTCATCATGAAGTGCTTTGAGAGGCTAGTCAAGAATCATATCAGGTAACTGAACTAAACGACTCACCTCTGTCGTCATGAAGTGCAGATCATAACTCCACTTTACCCGCCACCCTGAACCTGTTCCAATCTGCATACCGCCCCAACAGATTCACGGATGACGCCGTCACGCTGCCCGCTGCCCTATCCCATCTGGACAAGAGGAACACCTACGTCCGAATGCTGTTCATCGACTGCAGCTCAGCCTTCAGCACCATAGTGCCCTCCAAGATCATCATCATTTTTTTATTTAACCTTTATTTAACCAGGCAAGTCAGTTAAGAACAAATTCTTATTTACAACGACGGCCTTCAGCGGCCAAACCACGGACGACGCTGGGCCAATTGTGCGCCGCCCTATTTGGACTCCCAATCACGGCCGGTTGTGATACAGCCTGGAACCGAACCAGGGGGGTCTGTAGTGACGCCTCAAGCGCTGAGATGCAGTGCCTTAAGACCGCTGCGCCACACATATCATTAAGCTCGGGGCCCTGGGTCTGAACCCCGCCCTGTGCAACTGGGTCCTGGACTTCCTGACGGGCCGGCCCTAAGGGATGAAGGTAGTCCAACACCTCCACTGCGCTGATCCTCAACACGGGGGCCCCACAAGGATGTGTGCTTCATATGTATATACTGTATTCTAGTCATGGTTCATCCTATATAACTACTGCTGTCCACTTCATATGTATATACTGTATTCTAGTCATGGTTCATCCTATATAACTACTGCTGTCCACTTCATATGTATATACTGTATTCTAGTCATGGTTCATCCACTTCATATGTATATACTGTATTCTAGTCATGGTTCATCCTATATAACTACTGCTGTCCACTTCATATGTATATACTGTATTCTAGTCATGGTTCATCCACTTCATATGTATATACTGTATTCTAGTCATGGTTCATCCACTTCATATGTATATACTGTATTCTAGTCATGGTTCATCCACTACGCTTTCATATGTATATACTGTATTCTAGTCATGGTTCATCCATTAAAGGCTTCATATGTATATACTGTATTCTAGTCATGGTTCATCCTATATAACTAGTGATGGTTCCACTTCATATGTATATACTGTATTCTAGTCATGGTTCATCCTATATAACTACTGCTGTCCTCTTCATATGTATAGACTGTATTCTAGTCATGGTTCATCCTATATAACTACTGATGTCCTCTTCATATGTATATACTGTATTCTAGTCATGGTTCATCCTATATAACTACTGCTGTCCTCTCCATATGTATATACTGTATTCTAGTCATGGTTCATCCTATATAACTACTGATGTCCACTTCATATGTATATACTGTATTCTAGTCATGGTTCATCCTATATAACTACTGCTGTCCTCTTCATATGTATATACTGTATTCTAGTCATGGTTCATCCTATATAACTACTGATGTCCACTTCATATGTATATACTGTATTCTAGTCATGGTTCATCCTATATAACTACTGCTGTCCTCTTCATATGTATATACTGTATTCTAGTCATGGTTCATCCCTATATATACTGCTAGTCCACTTCATATGTATATACTGTATTCTAGTCATGGTTCATCCA
The DNA here is from genome assembly GCF_020615455.1 of Coregonus clupeaformis. NCBI lineage: Eukaryota > Metazoa > Chordata > Actinopteri > Salmoniformes > Salmonidae > Coregonus > Coregonus clupeaformis. Next base: position 89,041 of record NW_025534711.1, read on the forward strand.
CTTCATATGTATATACTGTATTCTAGTCATGGTTCACTAATGTCCACTTCATATGTATATACTGTATTTAGTCATGGTATCCTATATAACTACTGAGTCACTTCAATGTATATACTGTATTCTAGTCATGGTTCATCCTATATAACTACTGCTGTCCACTCCATATGTATATACTGTATTCTAGTCATGGTTCATCCACTTCATATGTATATACTGTATTCTAGTCATGGTTCATCCTATATAAACTACTGATGTCCACACCTTTTCTATTAATAAACTGTCCATTCTGTCTATACACACCATCATATACATTTACATTTATATTCTCTGACGGTGCTCATTCAGTACTCCTTTCCCATATCCCTGTGTGATCCGGATCCTGGAGCCTTCAGTACTCCTTTCCCATATCCCTGTGTGATCCGGATCCTGGAGCCTTCAGTACTCCTTTCCCATATCCCTGTGTGATCCGGATCCTGGAGCCTTCAGTACTCCTTTCCCATATCCCTGTGTGATCCGGATCCTGGAGCCTTCAGTACTCCTTTCCCATATCCCTGTGTGATCCGGATCCTGGAGCCTTCAGTACTCCTTTCCCATATCCCTGTGTGATCCGGATCCTGGAGCCTTCAGTACTCCTTTCCCATATCCCTGTGTGATCCGGATCCTGGAGCCTTCAGTACTCCTTTCCCATATCCCTGTGTGATCCGGATCCTGGAGCCTTCAGTACTCCTTTCCCATATCCCTGTGTGATCCGGATCCTGGAGCCTTCAGTACTCCTTTCCCATATCCCTGTGTGATCCGGATCCTGGAGCCTTCAGTACTCCTTTCCCATATCCCTGTGTGATCCGGATCCTGGAGCCTTCAGTACTCCTTTCCCATATCCCTGTGTGATCCGGATCCTGGAGCCTTCAGTACTCCTTTCCCATATCCCTGTGTGATCCGGATCCTGGAGCCTTCAGTACTCCTTTCCCATATCCCTGTGTGATCCGGATCCTGGAGCCTTCAGTACTCCTTTCCCATATCCCTGCGTGATCCGGATCCTGGAGCCTTCAGTACTCCTTTCCCATATCCCTGTGTGATCCGGATCCTGGAGCCTTCAGTACTCCTTTCCCATATCCCTGTGTGATCCGGATCCTGAAGCCTTCAGTACTCTGACCCACGCTATAAAGCATGTGTGAAACACAACCCTGGCTGAAACCAATCCTGGATCTGCGTGAGTAGCAGGTATTGTGAGACCAGCAGCGCGAGTCGCATGGAACTTTCTGCCGATTGTAAACAAGCTAGCATGCTAACGTCATGTAGAAGGTGTGTCTCGCAAATTGAATCCTGAAACTTTCAGGTCTTGTGAAAGCAAACGTATTTGTAGAATTCTGACAAACGCTCCAGGAAACCAAACCAGGGAACTGAAATTCATATGTGAAACCCCCCTCAATGTATTGTTGTCATTTTGTTTAAATCTTCTGCACATTTAAGCTCATTGAAGCTAATTGAAGATCATTGAAGCACATTGAAACTCATTGAAGGACATTGAAGGTCAGTGAAGGACATGGAAGCTCATTGAAGAACATTGAAGGACATTGAAGCTAATTAAAGCTCATTGAAAGACATTGAAGCTAACTGAAGGTCATTGAAGATCATTGAAGTTCACTGAAGCTCATTGAAGGACATTGAAGTTCACTGAAGCTGACTTATGGAATTGTTTTAAGATGGTCATACTATGGATCATTTAGCTATTTGAGTTAGAATTGTAGTACTCCTTTAGGTATCCCCAAAAAAATATAACAGTCATTTGATAAAATATTGAAATTGGCCTTTAGTACAAAATCCCATAGAAACGCATTGAATAAAACACTACATCATCCAAAGTATGTGGACACCCCTTCAAATTAGTGGATTCGGCTATTTAAGCAACACGTTGCTGACAGGTGTATAGAATTGAGTGCACAGCCATGCAATCTCCATAGACAAACATTGGCAGTAGAATGGCCCTTAGAGTGCTGAAGCGCGTAACTCGTAAAAATCGTCTGTCCTCAGTTGCCAACACTCACTACCGAGTTCCAAACTGCCTCTGGAAAGCAACGTCAGCACAATAACTGTTTGTCGGGAGCTTCATGAAATGGGTTTCCATGGCCGAGCAGCCGCACACAAGCCTAAGATCACCATGAGCAATGCCAAGCGTCGGATGGAGTGGTGTAAAGCTCGCCGCCATTGGACTCTGGAGCAGTGAAAACGCGTTCTCTGGAGTGATGAATCACGCTTCACCATCTAGCAGTCCGACAAACGAATCTGGGTTTGGCGGATGCCAGGAGAACGCTACCTGCCCGAATGCATAGTGCCAACTGTAAAGTTTGGCGGAGGAGGAATAATGGTCTGGGGCTGTTTATCATGGTTCGGGCTAGGCCCCTTAGTTCCAGTGAAGGGAAATCTTAATTCTACAGCAATGTTCTAGACGATTCTGTGCTTCCAACTTTGTGGCAACAGTTTGGGGAAGGCCCTTTCCTCTTTCAGCATGACAATGCCCCCGTGCACAAAACAAGGTCCATACAGAAATTATTTCGAGATTGGGGTGGAAGAACTTGACTGGCCTGCACAGAGCCCTGACCTCAACCCCATCGAACACTTTTGGGATTAATTATAGCAGCAAAGAGGTGACCAACTCCATATTAATGCCCATGATTTTGGAATGAGATGTTCGACGAGCAGGGGTCCACATACTTTTAGTCATGTTGTGTACATTCATAAATGTCAAAAAATAAATCATAAGGAATAAGGTTTTGAAGTCTGTCCTATATCTAGGAGAGGCCTAGTTACAGTTTTGACTTAAATCGGCTTGAAAATCTATGGTAAGACCTGAAAATGGCCGTCTAGCAATAATCAACAACCAACTTGACAGAGCTTGAATATTTTTTTTAGGAATAATGGGCAAATATTGTAATAATCCAGGTGTGCAAAATTCTTAGAGACTTACCCAGAAAGACTCACAGCTGTGATCGCAGCCAAAGGTGATTCTAACATGTATTGACTCAGGGGTGTGAATATTTAGGTACATTTGATATTTCTGTATTTCATTTTCAATAAACGTGCAAACATTCTTAAAAACATATTTTCACTTTATCTCCTGTGGAGATGGCTAAGATTTACGTTTTTTAATCCATTTTCAATTCAGGCTGTAACACAACACAATGTGGAATACTTTCTGAAGGCGCTGTATAGAGTTATAGAGAGTGATGATAAACTCATCCACTCTAGAAAGAGATTAGCTCTAAATAAATATTATTATTATTATTATTGTGGGGCTTGGCAGCAAGATCCCTGGCTTAGATATTCAGCATACTTCTTCTTATTGTGGGGCTTGGCAGCAAGAGCCCCGGCTTAGATATTCAACATACTTCTTCTTATTGTGGGGCTTGGCGGCAAGAGCCCCGGCTTAGATATTCAGCATACTTCTTCTTATTGTGGGGCTTGGCGGCAAGAGCCCCGGCTTAGATATTCAGCATACTTCTTCTTATTGTGGGGCTTGGCAGCAAGAGCCCCGGCTTAGATATTCAGCATACTTCTTCTTATTGTGGGGCTTGGCAGCAAGAGCCCCGGCTTAGATATTCAGCATACTTCTTCTTATTGTGGGGCTTGGCAGCAAGAGCCCCGGCTTAGATATTCAGCATACTTCTTCTTACTGTGGGGCTTGGCAGAAAGAGCCCCGGCTTAGATATTCAGTATACTTCTTCTTATTGTGGGGCTTGGCAGAAAGAGCCCCGGCTTAGATATTCAGCATACTTCTTCTTATTGTGGGGCTTGGCAGCAAGAGCCCCGGCTTAGATATTCAGCATACTTCTTCTTCTGCACGTTACTCGTCCTACACCGTTCAAACTTTAAAACGTGAGGAACGTTCTCGATCGAGTTGCTTGTATACAACTTTCTGATATCTGTTATATATTTTTCTTACGTTCTTCACTTCCTGTCCTCTTTTTTTGTCTCCTCCGTCCGCTTTCATGGGGTTTCTCAAGATTCTAAGGCTCCCCATTGTGACATCATCACTTCCAACTGCCATTTCTCTGTAAGTGAAATCATGCAAATATTTTGTCCCAAATCAGCTAATAATCTTCGTCTACTTCTCTGCTACTCAAATCTGACGTTTTGGACCAAAAATAATATTCGGATCAAAGGTTACAGCAGTTTAAGTAACCACGGCAACAACATTTTCTGTAACTTTTTTTGCAAACAACTGCCGTTTTGACCACTACCCCAACAAGTTACACAAAAAGCTTATGGAATATTCATCTACTTCCCTGCTATTCATATCTGTTCGCGGAACCTAAATATTATCTACAGATTGTACGGAACAGCTGTTTTAGTCACTGCATTACCACGTTTTCTTCCAACTTTTTCCAAACAACTGCCGTTTTGACCACTAACCCAACAAGTTAGACAGAAATATTCCAGGTATGAAATCTTCCCCTACTTCTCTGCTTGTCAAATCCGAAAATGGATTAGAAATAGTGTCTACCAATCTGTGGATAGAGCTGTTTTAGTAACCCATCAACTGCTCTCTTTGTAGCTGCAGTAAATCATGTCAGAAACTAGCAGATTCATTATTTACCAACAACAGCTGCAAATTGCAATAAAACTACATTGTGTTTTGAAGTTCACTTTCCTTGCTTTGTCTAACAACACTATCATGAATCTAGAAAATACGTTTTGTGGGTCAGAGTGCAGTGTTCAGTCAATAATAAAGCACAAACTTACTATATGTTAGCATGTCTCTCACACTTGCTTTAGCCGAAAGGCAGCAGTGTTGCCAAGGCTACTGTTGCCATGCAACGCTAGTTTGCCTGTCTCTAAAGAGAAGGGCGGGCTGTACCACTCTAATTGGAAAGAGCGGATTAGGAATAGCCTCAAGCAATAAAAAGTTCCAGATGTTTGTCGGAGTTTAGAGTGAGAGAGAGTGGCATGATGACGTCTACCAACAGCTCTCTGTGTCATCATGGAGAAGCCCAAACGGAGCAGTTGCTATGGGTACTCACAGACATAGAGGGCAGCCAATAGGAGCAGGGTGAAGAGAGTGGCCACAATTACTGATCACAACCACACAAAGATTGACCGCACAACTACTGACCGCAACCAGACAACTACTGACCACAACAACACAACTACTGACCACAACAACACACCTATTGACCACATCTACTGACCGCAACCACACATCTACTGACCACAACAACACAACTACTGACCACAACAACACAACTACTGACCACAACTACTGACCACAACAACACAACTACTGACCACAACTTCTGACCACAACCACACAACTACTGACCACAACTTCTGACCACAACAACACAACTACTGACCACAACTTCTGACCACAACCACACAACTACTGACCACAACTTCTGACCACAACAACACAACTACTGACTACAACTTCTGACCACAACCACACAACTTCTGACCAAAACAACACAACTACTGACCACAACCACACAACTTCTGACCACAACCAGACGACTGACCACTCAACTGCTGACCACAACTTCTGACCACAACAACACAACTACTGACCACAACCACGCAACTTTTGACCACAACAACACAACTACTGACCACAACTTCTGACCACAACCACACAACTTCTGACCAAAACAACACAACTACTGACCACAACCACACAACTTCTGACCACAACAACACAACTACTGACCACAATTACTGACCACAACCACACAACTACTGACCACAACCACACAACTTCTGACCACAACCACACAACTACTGACCACAACTACTGACCACAATTACTGACCACAACCACACAACTACTGACCACAACCACACAACTACTGACCACAACCACACAACTTCTGATCACAACCACACAACTTCTGACCACAATTACTGACCACAACCATACAACTTCTGATCACAACCACACAACTTCTGACCACAACAACACAACTACTGACCACAACCACACAACTTTTGACCACAACAACACAACTACTGACCACAACTTCTGACCACAACCACACAACTTCTGACCAAAATAACACAACTACTGACCACAACCACACAACTTCTGACCACAACAACACAACTACTGACCACAACAACACAACTACTGACCACAACTACTGACCACAACCACACAACTACTGACCACAACCACACAACTTCTGACCACAATTACTGACCACAACCATACAACTTCTGATCACAACCACACAACTTCTGACCACAACAACACAACTACTGACCACAACTTCTGACCACAACTACTGACTACAATTACTGACCACAACAACACAACTACTGACCACAACTTCTGATCACAACCACACAACTTCTGACCACAACAACACAACTACTGACCACAACTTCTGACCACAACCACACAACTTCTGACCAAAACAACACAACTACTGACCACAACCACACAACTTCTGACCACAACCAGACGACTGACCACTCAACTGCTGACCACAACTTCTGACCACAACAACACAACTACTGACCACAACCACGCAACTTTTGACCACAACAACACAACTACTGACCACAATTACTGACCACAACCAGACAACTTCTGATCACAACCACACAACTTCTGACCACAACAACACAACTACTGACCACACCTTCTGACCACAACTACTGACTACAATTACTGACCACAACAACACAACTACTGACCACAACTTCTGATCACAACCACACAACTTCTGACCACAACAACACAACTACTGACCACAACTTCTGACCACAACCACACAACTTCTGACCAAAACAACACAACTACTGACCACAACCACACAACTTCTGACCACAACCAGACGACTGACCACTCAACTGCTGACCACAACTTCTGACCACAACAACACAACTACTGACCACAACCACGCAACTTTTGACCACAACAACACAACTACTGACCACAACAACACAACTACTGACCACAACTACTGACCACAACCAGACAACATCTGAACACAACTACTGACCACAACCACACAACTTCTGACCACAACAACACAACTACTGACCACAACCATACAACTTCTGACCACAACAACACAACTACTTTAGTTCAACAAGCTAATACAGTCTGGTGATGCCTAGGCTTTAGTTCAGCAGGCTAATACAGTCTGGTGATGCCTAGGCTTTAGTTCAGCAGGCTAATACAGTCTGGTGATGTCTAGGCTTTAGTTCAGCAGGCTAATACAGTCTGGTGATGCCTAGGCTTTAGTTCAGCAGGCTAATACAGTCTGGTGATGTCTAGGCTTTAGTTCAGCAGGCTAATACAGTCTGGTGATGCCTAGGCTTTAGTTCAGCAGGCTAATACAGTCTGGTGATGTCTAGGCTTTAGTTCAGCAGGCTAATACAGTCTGGTGATGTATTTAGTTCAGCAGGCTAATACAGTCTGGTGATGCCTAGGCTTTAGTTCAGCAGGCTAATACAGTCTGGTGATGCCTAGGCTTTAGTTCAGCAGGCTAACACAGTCTGGTGATGCCTAGGCATTTGCTCAGACGACGTGTGTTCAAACCCGGTCAGCCAGACTCCACCCTTGTCTGACTACCCAGAGTGCACTGCAGCGGTGCGTCTGGGGTCACCTTGCCTTCCCAACAGCCTCTCTGGCTAATAAACAGTCATTATTAAAACACAGATATCAGCCGTGTGTGTGTGAGTGCAGAGTGCGGTGTGTTTGATAGGCTCCTAGTGATATACAGCTGATATGAGTGTGATAGTTGGCTGTGATAGGCTCCTGGTGATATACAGCTGATAGGAGTGTGATAGTTGGCTGGAGACAACAGTATTGTTTCTGTACCAACTATGATAAAGACTTCTTTACCAGCTCAGCATTAACACACACACACACACACACACACACACACACACACACACACACACACACACACACACACACACACACAGACACACACACAGACACACACACCTGCACACACAGCACACACACACACACACACACACACACACACACACACACACACACCTGCACACACACACACACCTGCACACACACACAGCTGCACACACAGACACATGTTTACATTTTTTTACATTTTAGTCATTTAGCAGACGCTCTTATCCAGAGCGACTTACAGTTAGTTTATTTTTCTTACTGGCCCCCCTTGGGAATCGAACCCACAACCCTGGCGTTGCAAACGCCATGCTCTACCAACTGAGCTACATCCCTGCCGGCCATTCCCTCCCCTACCCTGGACGACGCTGGGCCAATTGTGCGCCGCCCTATGGGTCTCCCGGTCGCGGCCGGCTACGACAGAGCCTGGACACACCTGCACACACACACACCTGCACACACAGACACACACACACATCTCACACACTCACACACCCACACAATCAGAGAGGGGCCATTACCAGCGGAACCAAAGTACACGTTTCTTATCAGCCCTACCTTACATTTCCCCCTCAGCAGCACACACACTACACACACACACTACACACACACACACTACACACACTACACACACACTACACACACACACACACACACACCACACACACTAACACAGACACTGTCACACATTCACACAGACAGACCCAGACTCCCTCTGTGTGAGAGTCAGTTCCACTGTGAATAACCATGAGGAGGGCACTACTGCTGCTCTGCGTAGCTGGCTGCTGTCTGAGTGGAACTGGCATCACCATGAGGAGGGCACTACTGCTGCTCTGCGTAGCTGGCTACTGTCTGAGTGGAACTGGCAGCTCTACCTCTCTCCCGGAGGAGAACGGGGTTCTGCAGTTGAAGAAGGAGAACTTTAACCGAGCGCTCCAACAACACAAACAGCTGCTGGTGCACTTCTGTAAGTAACCCACTAACCTTTAGCCCTAAGTACTGTAGCTAGTGTTAACCCTAACCCACTAACCTTTAGCCCTAAGTACTGTAGCTAGTGTTAACCCTAACCCTCAAACCCACTAACCTTTAGCCCTAAGTACTCTAACTAGTACTAGCCCTAAGTACTGTAACGAGTACTAACCCTAAGTACTGTAGCTAGTACTAACCCTAAGTACTGTAGCTAGTACTAACCCTAAGTACTGTAACTAGTACTAACCCTAAGTACTGTAGCTAGTACTAACCCTAAGTACTGTAACTAGTACTAATCCTAAGTACTGTAACTAGTACTAACCCTAAGTACTGTAACTAGTACTAACCCTAACTAATACTAACCCTAAGTACTGTAACTAGTACTAACCCTGAGTACTGTAACTAGTACTAACCTTAAGTTCTGTAACTAGTACTAACCCTAAGTACTGTAACTAGTACTAACCCTAAGTACTGTAACTAGTACTAACATTAAGTACTGTAACTAGTACTAACCCTAAGTACTGTAATTAGTACTAACCCTAAGTACTGTAACTAGTACTAACCCTAAGTACTGTAACTAGTACTAACCCTAAGTACTGTAACTAGTACTAACCCTAAGTACTGTAACTAGTACTAACCCTAAGTACTGTAACCAGTACTAGCTCTAAGTACTGTAACTAGTAATAACTCTAAGTACTGTAACTAGTACTAACCCTAAGTACTGTAGCTAGTACTAACCCTAAGTACTGTAGCTAGTACTAACCCTAAGTACTGTAACTAGTACTAACCCTAAGTACTGTAGCTAGTACTAACCCTAAGTACTGTAACTAGTACTAATCCTAAGTACTGTAACTAGTACTAACCCTAAGTACTGTAACTAGTACTAACCCTAACTAATACTAACCCTAAGTACTGTAACTAGTACTAACCCTGAGTACTGTAACTAGTACTAACCTTAAGTTCTGTAACTAGTACTAACCCTAAGTACTGTAACTAGTACTAACCCTAAGTACTGTAACTAGTACTAACATTAAGTACTGTAACTAGTACTAACCCTAAGTACTGTAATTAGTACTAACCCTAAGTACTGTAACTAGTACTAACCCTAAGTACTGTAACTAGCACTAACCCTAAGTACTGTAACTAGTACTAACCCTAAGTACTGTAATTAGTACTAACCCTAAGTACTGTAACTAGTACTAACCTTAAGTACTGTAACTAGTACTAACCCTAAGTACTGTAACTAGTACTAACCCTAACTAGTACTAACCCTAACTAGTACTAACCCTAACTAGTACTGTAACTAGTACTAACCCTAAGCCCTCTACACATCCAGCCTGGTACTGGAACCAATCTGCAGAGGGCTGGTGTTAGTGCAGGCTTTTGTTCCAACCAAGCAGTAAAGACCCTGCTTCTCCCAATCAACTGATTCTACTGACTGCCATGACTAGGGTAGTAATATGGGGTCATAATAGTAGTAGTCGTTATATGGGGTCATAATAGTAGTAGTCGTTATATGGGGTCATAATAGTAGTAGTCGTTATATGGGGTCATAATAGTAGTAGTCGTTATATGGGGTCATAATAGTAGTAGTCGTTATATGGGGTCATAATAGTAGTAGTCGTTATATGGGGTCATAATAGTAGTAGTCGTTATATGGGGTCATAATAGTAGTAGTCGTTATATGGGGTCATAATAGTAGTAGTCGTTATATGGGGTCATAATAGTAGTAGTCGTTATATGGGGTCATAATAGTAGTAGTCGTTATATGGGGTCATAATAGTAGTAGTCGTTATATGGGGTCATGATAGTAGTAGTCGTTATATGGGGTCATGATAGTAGTAGTCGTTATATGGGGTCATGATAGTAGTAGTCGTTATATGGGGTCATGATAGTAGTGGTCGTTATATGGGGTCATAATAGTAGTGGTCGTTATATGGGGTCATAATAGTAGTGGTCGTTATATGGGGTCATAATAGTAGTGGTCGTTATATGGGGTCATAATAGTAGTAGTCGTTATATGGGGTCATAATAGTAGTAGTCGTTATATGGGGTCATAATAGTAGTAGTCGTTATATGGGGTCATAATAGTAGTAGTCGTTATATGGGGTCATAATAGTAGTAGTCGATATATGGGGTCATAATAGTAATAGTCGTTATATGGGGTCATAATAGTAGTAGTCGTTATATGGGGTCATAATAGTAGTAGTCGTTATATGGGGTCATAATAGTAGTAGTCGTTATATGTGGTCATAATAGTAGTAGTCGTTATATGGGGTCATAATAGTAGTAGTCGTTATATGGGGTCATAATAGTAGTAGTCGTTATATGGGGTCATAATAGTAGTAGTCATTATATGGGGTCATAATAGTAGTAGTCGTTATATGGGGTCATAATAGTAGTAGTCGTTATATGGGGTCATAATAGTAGTAGTCGTTATATGAGGTCATAATAGTAGTAGTCGTTATATGGGGTCATAATAGTAGTAGTCGTTATATGGGGTCATAATAGTAGTAGTCGTTATATGGGGTCATAATAGTAGTAGTCGTTATATGGGGTCATAATAGTAGTAGTCGTTATATGGGGTCATAATAGTAGTAGTCGTTATATGGGGTCATAATAGTAGTAGTCGTTATATGGGGTCATAATAGTAGTAGTCGTTATATGGGGTCATAATAGTAGTAGTCGTTATATGGGGTCATAATAGTAGTAGTCGTTATATGGGGTCATAATAGTAGTAGTCGTTATATGGGGTCATAATAGTAGTAGTCGTTATATGGGGTCATGATAGTAGTAGTCGTTATATGGGGTCATGATAGTAGTAGTCGTTATATGGGGTCATGATAGTAGTAGTCGTTATATGGGGTCATGATAGTAGTAGTCGTTATATGGGGTCATGATAGTAGTAGTCGTTATATGGGGTCATGATAGTAGTGGTCGTTATATGGGGTCATGATAGTAGTGGTCGTTATATGGGGTCATGATAGTAGTGGTCGTTATATGGGGTCATAATAGTAGTGGTCGTTATATGGGGTCATAATAGTAGTGGTCGTTATATGGGGTCATAATAGTAGTAGTCGTTATATGGGGTCATAATAGTAGTAGTCGTTATATGGGGTCATAATAGTAGTAGTCGTTATATGGGGTCATAATAGTAGTAGTCGTTATATGGGGTCATAATAGTAGTAGTCGTTATATGGGGTCATAATAGTAGTAGTCGTTATATGGGGTCATGATAGTAGTAGTCGTTATATGGGGTCATGATAGTAGTAGTCGTTATATGGGGTCATGATAGTAGTAGTCGTTATATGGGGTCATGATAGTAGTGGTCGTTATATGGGGTCGTGATAGTAGTAGTCGTTATATGGGGTCATGATAGTAGTGGTCGTTATATGGGGTCATGATAGTAGTGGTCGTTATATGGGGTCATGATAGTAGTGGTCGTTATATGGGGTCATAATAGTAGTGGTCGTTATATGGGGTCATAATAGTAGTGGTCGTTATATGGGGTCATAATAGTAGTAGTCGTTATATGGGGTCATAATAGTAGTAGTCGTTATATGGGGTCATAATAGTAGTAGTGCGTTATATGGGGTCATAATAGTAGTAGTCGTTATATGGGGTCATAATAGTAGTAGTCGTTATATGGGGTCATAATAGTAGTAGTCGTTATATGGGGTCATAATAGTAGTAGTCGTTATATGGGGTCATAATAGTAGTAGTCGTTATATGGGGTCATAATAGTAGTAGTCGTTATATGGGGTCATAATAGTAGTAGTCGTTATATGGGGTCATAATAGTAGTAGTCGTTATATGGGGTCATAATAGTAGTAGTCGTTATATGGGGTCATAATAGTAGTAGTCGTTATATGGGGTCATAATAGTAGTAGTCGTTATATGGGGTCATAATAGTAGTAGTCGTTATATGGGGTCATAGTAGTAGTAGTCGTTATATGGGGTCATAGTAGTAGTAGTCGTTATATGGGGTCATAATAGTAGTAGTCGTTATATGGGGTCATAGTAGTAGTAGTCGTTATATGGGGTCATAGTAGTAGTAGTCGTTATATGGGTCATAATAGTAGTAGTCGTTATATGGGGTCATAATAGTAGTAGTCGTTATATGGGGTCATAATAGTAGTAGTCGTTATATGGGGTCATGATAGTAGTGGTCGTTATATGGGGTCATGATAGTAGTGGTCGTTATATGGGGTCATAATAGTAGTGGTCGTTATATGGGGTCATAATAGTAGTGGTCGTTATATGGGGGTCATAATAGTAGTAGTCGTTATATGGGGTCATAATAGTAGTAGTCGTTATATGGGGTCATAATAGTAGTAGTCGTTATATGGGGTCATAATAGTAGTAGTCGTTATATGGGGTCATAATAGTAGTAGTCGTTATATGGGGTCATAATAGTAGTAGTCGTTATATGGGGTCATGATAGTAGTAGTCGTTATATGGGGTCATGATAGTAGTAGTCGTTATATGGGGTCATGATAGTAGTAGTCGTTATATGGGGTCATGATAGTAGTGGTCGTTATATGGGGTCATGATAGTAGTAGTCGTTATATGGGGTCATGATAGTAGTGGTCGTTATATGGGGTCATGATAGTAGTGGTCGTTATATGGGGTCATGATAGTAGTGGTCGTTATATGGGGTCATAATAGTAGTGGTCGTTATATGGGGTCATAATAGTAGTGGTCGTTATATGGGGTCATAATAGTAGTAGTCGTTATATGGGGTCATAATAGTAGTAGTCGTTATATGGGGTCATAATAGTAGTAGTCGTTATATGGGGTCATAATAGTAGTAGTCGTTATATGGGGTCATAATAGTAGTAGTCGTTATATGGGGTCATAATAGTAGTAGTCGTTATATGGGGTCATAATAGTAGTAGTCGTTATATGGGGTCATAATAGTAGTAGTCGTTATATGGGGTCATAATAGTAGTAGTCGTTATATGGGGTCATAATAGTAGTAGTCGTTATATGGGGTCATAATAGTAGTAGTCGTTATATGGGGTCATAATAGTAGTAGTCGTTATATGGGGTCATAATAGTAGTAGTCGTTATATGGGGTCATAGTAGTAGTAGTCGTTATATGGGGTCATAGTAGTAGTAGTCGTTATATGGGGTCATAATAGTAGTAGTCGTTATATGGGGTCATAGTAGTAGTAGTCGTTATATGGGGTCATAGTAGTAGTAGTCGTTATATGGGGTCATAATAGTAGTAGTCGTTATATGGGGTCATAATAGTAGTAGTCGTTATATGGGGTCATAATAGTAGTAGTCGTTATATGGGGTCATAATAGTAGTAGTCGTTATATGGGGTCATAATAGTAGTAGTCGTTATATGGGGTCATAATAGTAGTAGTCGTTATATGGGGTCATAATAGTAGTAGTCGTTATATGGGGTCATAATAGTAGTAGTCGTTATATGGGGTCATAATAGTAGTAGTCGTTATATGGGGTCATAATAGTAGTAGTCGTTATATGGGGTCATAATAGTAGTAGTCGTTATATGGGGTCATAATAGTAGTAGTCGTTATATGGGGTCATAATAGTAGTAGTCGTTATATGGGGTCATAATAGTAGTAGTCGTTATATGGGGTCATAGTAGTAGTAGTCGTTATATGGGGTCATAATAGTAGTAGTCGTTATATGGGGTCATAGTAGTAGTAGTCGTCATATGGGGTCATAATAGTAGTAGTCGTTATATGGGGTCATAATAGTAGTAGTCGTTATATGGGGTCATAATAGTAGTAGTCGTTATATGGGGTCATAATAGTAGTAGTCGTTATATGGGGTCATAATAGTAGTAGTCGTTATATGGGGTCATAATAGTAGTAGTCGTTATATGGGGTCATAATAGTAGTAGTCGTTATATGGGGTCATAATAGTAGTAGTCGTTATATGGGGTCATAATAGTAGTAGTCGTTATATGGGGTCATAATAGTAGTAGTCGTTATATGGGGTCATAATAGTAGTAGTCGTTATATGGGGTCATAATAGTAGTAGTCGTTATATGGGGTCATAATAGTAGTAGTCGTTATATGGGGTCATAATAGTAGTAGTCGTTATATGGGGTCATAATAGTAGTAGTCGTTATATGGGGTCATAATAGTAGTAGTCGTTATATGGGGTCATAATAGTAGTAGTCGTTATATGGGGTCATAATAGTAGTAGTCGTTATATGGGGTCATAATAGTAGTAGTCGTTATATGGGGTCATAATAGTAGTAGTCGTTATATGGGGTCATAATAGTAGTAGTCGTTATATGGGGTCATAATAGTAGTAGTTACACTACATGACCAAAAGTATGTGGACACCTACTCGTCGAACATCTCATTTCAAAATCATGGGCATTAATATGGAGTTGGTCCCCCCTTTGCTGCTATAACAGCTTCCACTCTTCTGGGAAGGCTTTCCACTAGGTGTTGGAAAAGTGCTGCGGGGACTTGCTTCCATTCAGCCACAAGAGCATTAGTGAGGTCTGGCACTGATGTTGGGCGATTAGTCGGCGTTCCAATTCATCCCAAAGGTGTTCGATGGGGTTGAGGTCAGGGCTCTGTGCAGGCCAGTCAAGTTCTTCCACACCAATCTCTACAAACCATTTCTGTATGGACCTTGCTTTGTGCATGGGGGCATTGTCATGCTGAAACAGGAAAGGGCCTTCCCCTTCACTGGAACTAAGGGGCCTAGCCCGAGCCGTTAAAAACAGCCCCAGACCATTACTCCTCCTCCACCAAACTTTACAGTTGGCACTATGCATTTGGGCAGGTAGCGTTCTCCAGGCATCCGCCAAACCCAGATGCGTCCGTCGGACTGCCAGATGGTGAAGCGTGATTCATCACTCTAGAGAACGCGTTTCCACTGCTCCAGAGTCCAATGGCGGCGAGCTTTACACCACTCCAGCCGACGCTTGGCATTGCTCATGGTGATCTTAGGCTTGTGTGCAGCTGGTCGGCCATGGAAACCCATTTCATGAAGCTCCTGACGAACAGTTCTTGTGCTGACGTTGCTTCCAGAGGCAGTTTGGAACTCTGTAGTGAGTGTTGGCAACTGAGGACAGAAGATTTTTACATGCTATGCGCTTCAGCACTCGGCGGTGCTGTCTTGCAATAGATTTTCAAGTCGATTTAAGTCAAAAATGTAACTCGGCCACTCGGGAACATTCACTGTGGTCTTGGTGAGCAACTCCAGTGTACATTTGGCCTTGTGTTTTAGGTTTTTGTTCTGCTGAAAGGTGAATTTGTGTCCCAGTGTCTGTTGGAAAGGGTTTTCGCTAGGATTTTGCCTCTTCTTAGCTCTATTCTGTTTGTTTGTATCCTAAAACCCTCCCTAGTCCTTGACGATGACAATCATACCCATAACATGATGCAGCCACCATCATGCTTGAAAATGTGGAGAGTGGTACTCAGTGATGTGTCGTGTTGGATTTGCCCCAAACATAATGCTTTGTATTCAGGACATAAAAGTTAATTTCTTTGCCACATTTTTTGCAGTTTTACTTTATAATAATAATAATATGCCATTTAGCAGACGCTAAATGTGTGTGTAATGCGTGTGTGTAATGTGTGTGTGTGTGTAATGTGTGTGTGTGTGTTTATAATGTGTGTGTGTGTAATGTGTGTGTAATGTGTGTGTGTGTAATGTGTGTGTGTGTAATGTGTGTGTAATGTGTGTGTAATGTGTGTGTAATGTGTGTGTGTGTAATGTGTGTGTGTGTGTGTAATGTGTGTGTAATGTGTGTGTGTGTGTGTGTAATGTGTGTGTAATGTGTGTGTGTGTGTGTGTGTGTGTGTGTGTGTGTGTGTGTGTGTGTAATGTGTGTGTGTGTGTAATGTGTGTGTAATGTGTGTGTGTGTGTAATGTGTGTGTGTGTGTGTGTGTGTGTAATGTGTGTGTGTGTGTAATGTGTGTGTGTGTGTGTGTGTGTGTGTGTGTGTGTGTGTGTAATGTGTGTGTGTGTGTGTGTGTGTGTGTGTGTGTGTGTGTGTGCATGTAGTTGCTCCTCTCTCTGGGGATGCCCAGCGGCTGGCGTTAGCGTTCCGTGGTGCAGCGGAGCAGCTGATTGGCTCGGAGGTGAAACTGGGCGTGGTCGACGTCTCCAAGGAACCCAAACTGACCAAAGAACTGAACGCCACGACTCCACCCCCTCTACGGCTCTACCTATCAGGAGACAGACACAACCCTGTACCCTGCCCAGGTACAGACACACACACACACACACACACACACACACACACACATTACACACACACACACGCACACACACACGCATTACACACACACACACACACACACACACACACACACACACACACACACACACACACACACACCCTCTCTCTTCTGTCTGTTAGTCTTCCAGAATTCGGCCTCCATTGTAACGTGGCTGAAGAGGAGGGCGGGGCCTAGTGCTGACATCATCACTGACCTGAACCAATCAGATCGCTTCGTCGCCTCGGAGGAGCTGGTGGTTCTCGGACTGTTTAAGGTGACATCACTTCCTGTTGGGTCTGTCTGTAGTACTTCCTGTCCCTGTAGCTGTAACGTGTGTGTGACCTCGACAACTTTTTTGTCTACCGGGGGGACTGGAGTGGATCTCAGATGGACACAGACCGACACACAGACAGCGGCTCCTGTGTTATAACATGGGTTAAAGTTCTCCATCACTGCGAAGAATTTCAATCCGCAATAAAAAAAATCTGGTTTGGAGATGACATAGCCTGTTATAGAAGTATGTCTGTTCTACGAAATATATTCCCCCAAAATAAATGTATTGTCAAATATTTTATTTTCTCGGTTACGCTGTGTGCCCCAAACTGAAATGCATTGTTGATTTGTTGCTGACACTGACGATGTTCAGATGAAGTCAATTAAAATAGTCTATAATGCACGAGGTGCTTAACTCAGACAGCGGCGTGTAGACTACCGTAGCTAATGGCGAAGTCATTAAAAGTCTATACTTTATTATTCAGGATGGAACTTTCCAGTGCGACTATTTTTTTGCCATGTAATGTTGCTATTAAAACAAAACAGGACAACCCCATAGTAGTCAACTTGTTGTTCTATGCAAGAGAAATATTCCTCTCCAGGCGCATTCATGCGAGAGCCATAGGGAGTGAAACGTGTATTCTGACAAGCAGTCAACTCACAACAGTTCTTAATGCAATCTCAGGAAACACGTTTTGAAAGCAGTTTGAAACCCTTTGTTAAAAAAAGATCCCAGCTTTCCATTGTTACCACGTTTATTTCTCTACTCCAATAATTGAGGGCGTGGCATCGTTTTAAAAACGCTGTTCCAACCAGGGCATGGTTTAGGTGGAGCTGCGCAACAGAGCTCTTTAAAGGGGCAATGGCGTCTTAAAAGGGCAATGACATACTTTATCAAATAGAAACCAAAATAAACATTTTTTCCCCCGAGTGAATAATAATAAATAATAATTAACAGTAACTGGACTGGAATTGGTCAAACTCGCAGTTTAATACATGTACAAAATGATCTTCTTTCCCTGAAATCATGATGATCATGACTATCTTACATGAAAGGGGATGTTAACTAGGCTCCAGACTTATACATAGCTAGACATGACTTCCTGGTTAACTAGGCTCCAGACTTATACATAGCTAGACATGACTTCCTGGTTAACTAGGCTCCAGACTTATACATAGCTAGACATGACTTCCTGGTTAACTAGGCTCCGGACTTATACATAGCTAGACATGACTTCCTGGTTAACTAGGCTCCGGACTTATACATAGCTAGACATGACCTCCTGGTTAACTAGGCTCCAGACTTATACATAGCTAGACATGACTTCCTGGTTAACTAGGCTCCGGACTTATACATAGCTAGACATGACTTCCTGGTTAACTAGGCTCCAGACTTATACATAGCTAGACATGACTTCCTGGTTGACCTGATAGGGGAGGTTAACTAGGCTCCGGACTTATACATAGCTAGACATGACTTCCTGGTTAACTAGGCTCCAGACTTATACATAGCTAGACATGACTTCCTGGTTAACTAGGCTCCAGACTTATACATAGCTAGACATGACTTCCTGGTTAACTAGGCTCCGGACTTATACATAGCTAGACATGACTTCCTGGTTAACTAGGCTCCAGACTTATACATAGCTAGACATGACTTCCTGGTTAACTAGGCTCCAGACTTATACATAGCTAGACATGACTTCCTGGTTAACTAGGCTCCAGACTTATACATAGCTAGACATGACTTCCTGGTTAACTAGGCTCCAGACTTATACATAGCTAGACATGACTTCCTGGTTAACTAGGCTCCAGACTTATACATAGCTAGACATGACTTCCTGGTTAACTAGGCTCCAGACTTATACATAGCTAGACATGACTTCCTGGTTAACTAGGCTCCAGACTTATACATAGCTAGACATGACTTCCTGGTTGACCTGATAGGGGAGGTTAACTAGGCTCCAGACTTATACATAGCTAGACATGACCTCCTGGTTAACTAGGCTCCAGACTTATACATAGCTAGACATGACTTCCTGGTTGACCTGAAAGGGGAGGTTAACTAGGCTCCAGACTTATACATAGCTAGACATGACCTCCTGGTTGACCTGATAGGGGAGGTTAACTAGGCTCCAGACTTATACATAGCTAGACATGACTTCCTGGTTAACTAGGCTCCAGACTTATACATAGCTAGACATGACTTCCTGGTTAACTAGGATCCAGACTTATACATAGCTAGACATGACTTCCCTGGTTAACTAGGCTCCAGACTTATACATAGCTAGACATGACTTCCTGGTTAACTAGGATCCAGACTTATACATAGCTAGACATGACTTCCTGGTTAACTAGGCTCCAGACTTATACATAGCTAGACATGACTTCCTGGTTAACTAGGCTCCAGACTTATACATAGCTAGACATGACTTCCTGGTTAACTAGGATCCAGACTTATACATAGCTAGACATGACTTCCTGGTTAACTAGGCTCCAGACTTATACATAGCTAGACATGACTTCCTGGTTAACTAGGATCCAGACTTATACATAGCTAGACATGACTTCCTGGTTAACTAGGATCCAGACTTATACATAGCTAGACATGACTTCCTGGTTAACTAGGATCCGGACTTATACATAGCTAGACATGACTTCCTGGTTAACTAGGCTCCAGACTTATACATAGCTAGACATGACTTCCTGGTTAACTAGGCTCCAGACTTATACATAGCTAGACATGACTTCCTGGTTAACTAGGCTCCGGACTTATACATAGCTAGACATGACTTCCTGGTTAACTAGGCTCCGGACTTATACATAGCTAGAGATGACTTCCTGGTTAACTAGGCTCCAGACTTATACATAGCTAGACATGACTTCCTGGTTAACTAGGCTCCGGACTTATACATAGCTAGACATGACTTCCTGGTTAACTAGGCCCTGGACTTATACATAGCTAGACATGACTTCCTGGTTAACTAGGCTCCAGACTTATACATAGCTAGACATGACTTCCTGGTTAACTAGGCTCCAGACTTATACATAGCTAGACATGACTTCCTGGTTAACTAGGCTCCAGACTTATACATAGCTAGACATGACCTCCTGGTTAACTAGGCTCCAGACCTATACATAGCTAGACATGACTTCCTGGTTAACTAGGCTCCAGACTTATACATAGCTAGACATGACTTCCTGGTTAACTAGGCTCCGGACTTATACATAGCTAGACATGACTTCCTGGTTAACTAGGCCCTGGACTTATACATAGCTAGACATGACTTCCTGGTTAACTAGGCTCCAGACTTATACATAGCTAGACATGACTTCCTGGTTAACTAGGCTCCGGACTTATACATAGCTAGACATGACTTCCTGGTTAACTAGGCCCTGGACTTATACATAGCTAGACATGACTTCCTGGTTAACTAGGCTCCAGACTTATACATAGCTAGACATGACTTCCTGGTTAACTAGGCTCCAGACTTATACATAGCTAGACATGACTTCCTGGTTAACCTGAAAGGGGAGGTTAACTAGGCTCCGGACTTATACATAGCTAGACATGACTTCCTGGTTAACTAGGCTCCGGACTTATACATAGCTAGACATGACTTCCTGGTTAACTAGGCTCCGGACTTATACATAGCTAGACATGACTTCCTGGTTAACTAGGCTCCAGACTTATACATAGCTAGACATGACTTCCTGGTTAACTAGGCTCCAGACTTATACATAGCTAGACATGACTTCCTGGTTAACTAGGCTCCGGACTTATACATAGCTAGACATGACTTCCTGGTTAACTAGGCTCCAGACTTATACATAGCTAGACATGACTTCCTGGTTAACTAGGCTCCGGACTTATACATAGCTAGACATGACTTCCTGGTTAACTAGGCTCCAGACTTATAAATAGCTAGACATGACCTCCTGGTTAACTAGGCTCCAGACTTATACATAGCTAGACATGACTTCCTGGTTAACTAGGCTCCAGACTTATACATAGCTAGACATGACTTCCTGGTTAACTAGGCTCCAGACTTATACATAGCTAGACATGACTTCCTGGTTAACTAGGATCCAGACTTATACATAGCTAGACATGACTTCCTGGTTAACTAGGCTCCAGACTTATACATAGCTAGACATGACCTCCTGGTTAACTAGGCTCCAGACTTATACATAGCTAGACATGACTTCCTGGTTAACTAGGCTCCAGACTTATACATAGCTAGACATGACTTCCTGGTTAACTAGGCTCCGGACTTATACATAGCTAGAGATGACTTCCTGGTTAACTAGGCTCCAGACTTATACATAGCTAGACATGACTTCCTGGTTAACTAGGCTCCAGACTTATACATAGCTAGACATGACTTCCTGGTTAACTAGGATCCAGACTTATACATAGCTAGACATGACTTCCTGGTTAACTAGGCTCCAGACTTATACATAGCTAGAGATGACTTCCTGGTTAACTAGGCTCCAGACCTCCTGGTTAACTAGGCTCCGGACTTATACATAGCTAGACATGACTTCCTGGTTGACCTGAAAGGGGATGTTAACTAGGCTCCGGACTTATACATAGCTAGACATGACTTCCTGGTTAACTAGGCTCCGGACTTATACATAGCTAGACATGACTTCCTGGTTAACTAGGCTCCAGACTTATACATAGCTAGACATGACTTCCTGGTTAACTAGGATCCAGACTTATACATAGCTAGACATGACTTCCTGGTTAACTAGGCTCCAGACTTATACATAGCTAGACATGACTTCCTGGTTAACTAGGCTCCAGACTTATACATAGCTAGACATGACTTCCTGGTTAACTAGGCTCCGGACTTATACATAGCTAGACATGACTTCCTGGTTAACTAGGCTCCAGACTTATACATAGCTAGACATGACTTCCTGGTTAACTAGGCTCCAGACTTATACATAGCTAGACATGACTTCCTGGTTAACTAGGCTCCAGACTTATACATAGCTAGACATGACCTCCTGGTTAACTAGGATCCAGACCTCCTGGTTAACTAGGCTCCGGACTTATACATAGCTAGACATGACTTCCTGGTTAACTAGGATCCAGACTTATACATAGCTAGACATGACTTCCTGGTTAACTAGGCTCCGGACTTATACATAGCTAGAGATGACTTCCTGGTTAACTAGGCTCCAGACTTCCTGGTTAACTAGGATCCAGACTTATACATAGCTAGACATGACCTCCTGGTTGACCTGAAAGGGGATGTTAACTAGGCTCCGGACTTATACATAGCTAGACATGACTTCCTGGTTAACTAGGCTCCAGACTTATACATAGCTAGACATGACCTCCTGGTTGACCTGAAAGGGGATGTTAACTAGGCTCCGGACTTATACATAGCTAGACATGACTTCCTGGTTAACTAGGCTCCAGACTTATACATAGCTAGACATGACTTCCTGGTTGACCTGAAAGGGGATGTTAACTAGGCTCCGGACTTATACATAGCTAGACATGACTTCCTGGTTAACTAGGCTCCAGACTTATACATAGCTAGACATGACTTCCTGGTTAACTAGGCTCCAGACTTATACATAGCTAGACATGACTTCCTGGTTGACCTGATAGCCAGTGAGGTGACACACAGTACCACCATCACTGCATATTCACAAACATTCTCTTGTCAGAGGAGGCTGGTTTGATGTTGATCATGGTGTTTTCTGATACCAAAATATGCCAGATAATGTTGGAAGGTGCTCATTTTTGGAAGTGGATTGAAAACCTAAAACCATTGCAAAGCAGCTAGTGAGGTACTGCTCTGTTTCAGCTGTTATGGTCAGTCTAGCTGTATGGAGAAGGTACTGCTCTGTTTCAGCTGTTATGGTCAGTCTAGCTGTATGGAGGAGAAGGTACTGCTCTGTTTCAGCTGTTATGGTCAGTCTAGCTGTATGGAGAAGGTACTGCTCTGTTTCAGCTGTTATGGTCAGTCTAGCTGTATGGAGAAGGTACTGCTCTGTTTCAGCTGTTATGGTCAGTCTAGCTGTATGGAGGAGAAGGTGCTGCTCTGTTTCAGCTGTTATGGTCAGTCTAGCTGTATGGAGAAGGTACTGCTCTGTTTCAGCTGTTATGGTCAGTCTAGCTGTATGGAGAAGATACTGCTCTGTTTCAGCTGTTATGGTCAGTCTAGCTGTATGGAGAAGGTACTGCTCTGTTTCAGCTGTTATGGTCAGTCTAGCTGTATGGAGGAGAAGGTACTGCTCTGTTTCAGCTGTTATGGTCAGTCTAGCTGTATGGAGGAGAAGGTACTGCTCTGTTTCAGCTGTTATGGTCAGTCTAGCTGTATGGAGAAGGTACTGCTCTGTTTCAGCTGTTATGGTCAGTCTAGCTGTATGGAGGAGAAGGTACTGCTCTGTTTCAGCTGTTATGGTCAGTCTAGCTGTATGGAGAAGGTACTGCTCTGTTTCAGCTGTTATGGTCAGTCTAGCTGTATGGAGAAGGTACTGCTCTGTTTCAGCTGTTATGGCCAGTCTAGCTGTATGGAGAAGGTACTGCTCTGTTTCAGCTGTTATGGTCAGTCTAGCTGTATGGAGAAGGTACTGCTCTGTTTCAGCTGTTATGGTCAGTCTAGCTGTATGGAGGAGAAGGTACTGCTCTGTTTCAGCTGTTATGGGCAGTCTAGCTGTATGGAGAAGGTGCTGCTCTGTTTCAGCTGTTATGGGCAGTCTAGCTGTATGGAGGAGAAGGTACTGCTCTGTTTCAGCTGTTATGGTCAGTCTAGCTGTACGGAGGAGAAGGTACTGCTCTGTTTCAGCTGTTATGGTCAGTCTAGATGTATGGAGAAGGTACTGCTCTGTTTCAGCTGTTATGGTCAATCTAGCTGTATGGAGAAGGTACTGCTCTGTTTCAGCTGTTATGGTCAGTCTAGCTGTATGGAGGAGAAGGTACTGCTCTGTTTCAGCTGTTATGGTCAGTCTAGCTGTATGGAGAAGGTACTGCTCTGTTTCAGCTGTTATGGTCAGTCTAGCTGTATGGAGGAGAAGGTGCTGCTCTGTTTCAGCTGTTATGGTCAGTCTAGCTGTATGGAGAAGGTACTGCTCTGTTTCAGCTGTTATGGTCAGTCTAGCTGTATGGAGGAGAAGGTACTGCTCTGTTTCAGCTGTTATGGTCAGTCTAGCTGTATGGAGAAGGTACTGCTCTGTTTCAGCTGTTATGGTCAGTCTAGCTGTATGGAGGAGAAGGTACTGCTCTGTTTCAGCTGTTATGGGCAGTCTAGCTGTATGGAGGAGAAGGTACTGCTCTGTTTCAGCTGTTATGGTCAGTCTAGCTGTATGGAGAAGGTACTGCTCTGTTTCAGCTGTTATGGTCAGTCTAGCTGTATGGAGAAGGTACTGCTCTGTTTCAGCTGTTATGGTCAGTCTAGCTGTATGGAGAAGGTACTGCTCTGTTTCAGCTGTTATGGTCAGTCTAGCTGTATGGAGAAGGTACTGCTCTGTTTCAGCTGTTATGGTCAGTCTAGCTGTATGGAGGAGAAGGTACTGCTCTGTTTCAGCTGTTATGGTCAGTCTAGCTGTATGGAGGAGAAGGTACTGCTCTGTTTCAGCTGTTATGGTCAGTCTAGCTATATGGAGAAGGTACTGCTCTGTTTCAGCTGTTATGGTCAGTCTAGCTGTATGGAGAAGGCACTGCTCTGTTTCAGCTGTTATGGTCAGTCTAGCTGTATGGAGGAGAAGGTACTGCTCTGTTTCAGCTGTTATGGTCAGTCTAGCTGTATGGAGAAGAAGGTACTGCTCTGTTTCAGCTGTTATGGTCAGTCTAGCTGTATGGAGGAGAAGGTACTGCTCTGTTTCAGCTGTTATGGTCAGTCTAGCTGTATGGAGAAGGTACTGCTCTGTTTCAGCTGTTATGGTCAGTATAGCTGTAAGGAGACGAAGGTGTCCATATATCCAAGACCTATGAAATGTTTGGATCCTTCTTGACTGTAATGTGATTTGTGGTTTCAAATAAAGTATTTCAAATGTGTGTGTGTGTGTGTCTAGGACTTGGAGCTGGGGCGTGTGGAGGTGTTCTACGCGGCGGCCGTTGACCTCCCCGACCTCCCTTTCTCTGTGACCCAGAACCAAAACATCTTCAGGAAGTATGACATCACACAAGACTCTGTGCTGCTTGTCCGACAGGTTAGTCACACGCAGGTCGTGTCTGAAAACCGTCTTACCTACTACCTACTAAAACGACATACTGTGTTACTCATCATACTACATACTATTAAGGACATACTGTTTAGTAGAAACGTATGCAGTCAGCAACAAATATCGATATACTAGGCTCATCCATACTGAGAAATATCGATATACTAGGCTCATCCATACTGAGAAATATCGATATACTAGGCTCATCCATACTGAGAAATATCGATATACTATGCTCATCCATACTGAGAAATATCGATATACTAGGCTCATCCATACTGAGAAATATCGATATACTAGGGCTCATCCATACTGAGAAATATCGATATACTAGGGCTCATCCATACTGAGAAATATCGATATACTAGGCTCATCCATACTGAGAAATATCGATATACTAGGCTCATCCATACTGAGAAATATCGATAT
>NW_025534711.1:120000-125000 GCF_020615455.1 Coregonus clupeaformis
TTAAAATGTATCCACTAGCTAGCTTTAAAATGTCTCCACTAGCTAGCTAGCTAGCTTTAAACGTCTCCACTAGCTAGTTTTAAAACGTCTCCACTAGCTAGCTTTAAAATGTCTCCACTAGCTAGCTAGCTAGCTCTAAACATCTCCACTAGCTAGCTTTAACTTTTCTCCACTAGCTAGCTTTAAAATGTCTCCACTAGCTAGCTTTAAAATGTCTCCACTAGCTATCTTTATAATGTTTCCACTAGCTAGCTTTAAAACGTCTCCACTAGCTAGCTTTAAAATGTATCCACTAGCTAGCTTTAAAATGTCTCCACTAGCTAGCTTTAAAATGTCTCCACTAGCTATCTTTATAATGTTTCCACTAGCTAGCTTTAAAACGTCTCCACTAGCTAGCTTTAAAATGTATCCACTAGCTAGCTTTAAAATTTCTCCACTCGCTAGCTTTAAAATGTCTCCACTCGCTAGCTTTAAAATGACTCCACTAGCTAGCTTTAAAATGTCTCCACTAGCTAGCTTTAAAATGTCTCCACTAGCTATCTTTATAATGTTTCCACTAGCTAGCTTTAAAACGTCTCAACTAGCTAGCTTTAAAATGTATCCACTAGCTAGCTTTAAAATGTCTCCACTAGCTAGCTTTAAAATGTCTCCACTAGCTACCTTTAAAATTTCTCCACTCGCTAGCTTTAAAATGTCTCCACTCGCTAGCTTTAAAATGACTCCACTAGCTAGCTTTAAAATGTCTCCACTAGCTAGCTTTAAAACGTCTCCTCTAGCTAGCTTTAAAATGTCTCCACTAGCTAGCTTTAAAATGTCTTCACTCGCTAGCTTTAAAATGTCTCCACTAGCTAGCTTTAAAATGTCTCCACTAGCTAGCTTTAAAATTTCTCCACTCGCTAGCTTTAAAATGTCTCCACTCGCTAGCTTTAAAATGACTCCACTAGCTAGCTTTAAAATGTCTCCACTAGCTAGCTTTAAAACGTCTCCTCTAGCTAGCTTTAAAATGTCTCCACTAGCTAGCTTTAAAATGTCTTCACTCGCTAGCTTTAAAATGTCTCCACTAGCTAGCTTTAAAATGTCTCCACTAGCTAGCTTTAAAATGGCTCCACTAGCTAGCTTTAAAATGTCTCCACTAGCTAGCTTTAAAATATCTCCACTAGCTAGCTTTAAAATGTATCCACTAGCTACCTTTAAAATGTCTCCACTCGCTAGCTTTAAAATGTCTCCTCTCGCTAGCTTTAAAATGACTCCACTAGCTAGCTTTAAAATGACTCCACTAGCTAGCTTTAAACTGTCTCCACTAGCTAGCTTTAAAATGTCTCCTCTAGATAGCTTTAAAATGTCTCCACTAGCTAGCTTTAAAATGCCTCCACTAGCTAGCTTTAAAATGTCTCCACTAGCTACCTTTAAAATGTCTCCTCTAGCTAGCTTGAAAATGTCTCCACTAGCTACCTTTAAAATGTCTCCACTAGCTAGCTTTAAAATGTCTCCACTAGCTAGCTTTAAAATGTATCCACTCGCTAGCTTTAAAATGTCTCCACTTTCTAGCTTTAAAATGACTCCACTAGCTAGCTTTAAAATGTCTCCACTAGCTAGCTTTAAAACGTCTCCTCTAGCTAGCTTTAAAATGTCTACACTAGCTAGCTTTAAAATGTCTCCACTAGCTACCTTTAAAATGTCTCCACTCGCTAGCTTTAAAATTCTCCACTCGCTAGCTTTAAAATGACTCCACTAGCTAGCTTTAAAATGTCTCCACTAGCTAGCTTTAAAATATCTCCACTAGCTAGCTTTAAAATGTATCCACTAGCTACCTTTAAAATGTCTCCACTCGCTAGTTTTAAAATGTCTCCACTCGCTAGCTTTAAAATGACTCCACTAGCTAGCTTTAAAATGACTCCACTAGCTAGCTTTAAACTGTCTCCACCAGCTAGCTTTAAAATGTCTCCTCTAGATAGCTTTAAAATGCCTCCACTAGCTAGCTTTAAAATGTCTCCACTAGCTACCTTTAAAATGTCTCCTCTAGCTAGCTTGAAAATGTCTCCACTAGCTACCTTTAAAATGTCTCCACTAGCTAGCTTTAAAATGTATCCACTAGCTAGCTTTAAAATGTATCCACTAGCTAGCTTTAAAATGTCTCCACTAGCTAGCTAGCTAGCTTTAAACGTCTCCACTAGCTAGCTTTAAAAACGTCTCTCCACTCAGCTAGCTTTAAAATGTCTCCACTAGCTAGCTAGCTAGCTCTAAACATCTCCACTAGCTAGCTTAAAATGTTCTCCACTAGCTAGCTTTAAAATGTTCTCCACTAGCTAGCTTTAAAATGTATCCACTAGCTAGCTTTAAAATGTCTCCACTAGCTAGCTTTAAAATGTCTCCACTAGCTAGCTTTAAAATGTCTCCACTAGCTAGATTTTGGTGGTAAGAACATTTCAGGTCAGTCATGTTTATTCATTTTTATTATTTTTTTAAACTTTATTTTAGCAGGGAGTCACCATTGAGACCAGTGTCTCTTTTTCAAGGGAGACGTGCATATACAATTTCATAGAACTAAAAAATCTAATATAGCACGACACATTGCACAGACAAACATAAATATACACAAACCACAATCAACTATGAAAAATACAGGTAGGTTGTAGAGAATCGAAGGACCGTGAATGTAACGATAAACCTTAGGTGCTGGCTTAACGCCGGTAGCAACCACTACAGAATATCCGGTCAGAACAAGGATGAGGCGGATGTCCAGGTTAAAGGGAGTTTAATGGAAGAAGATGTCCAGGTTAAGGGGAGTTTAATGGAAGAAGATGTTTCTTAACAAGCACAACACACACGCAAGGTATTTGTGTGCAGAGAGTCTTTCGATTTATAGAACTATCCGATGAGTAAACATGTCATCCACCTGAGACAATCTTACGAGAACTTGAAAACAACATGTATTTAGTTTTGCCCGTATTAAGTACCAGTTTTAAATCATTAAGGGCTTCCTGCACAACTGCAAAATGGGACTGTAGCCTTGTCACATGCCAGGTCAGCAGTCGGGGCAATTTCGAACATAATAGTATCATCCGAATATAATGTAGATGAAATTACAACTTTCAACAGATTGACCAATTAGCATTTATATAAATAGTGAAAAGACCAGGTCCTAGACCTCTGTGGGAACACCTTTACGTACTTCAAGAAATTCAGACTGAACCCCATCAATCACGACGGGACCCGAGTTCTGCCGCTAAGATAATCATGAAACCAAGAGCAGGCGTCAAAGAGCCCAGGCCAATCCAGGACAACTTGTTAAGTAAAATAGCAACGATCAACAGCACTAAACGCTTATTGACCAAGGATTGGATAACCTTAGCTAGACGTGGAAGCCTGGAGTTGAGACGATCATTATCAAGATCACTAATGTCCCTTGTGGAGTGGCAGCACACAAGCTGTTTTACTGTTTGAATATTTCCTGATCTACATATAGGGGGGCAGCGCACATGAGCAGCCCTTGGTCCAGTATATAGGGGGGCAGCGCACATGGTAACCCTTGGTCCAGTATATAGGGGGGCAGCGCACATGGTAACCCTTGGTCCAGTATATAGGGGGGCAGCACACATGAGCAACCCTTGGTCCAGTATATAGGGGGGCAGCACACATGAGCAACCCTTGGTCCAGTATATAGGGGGGCAGCGCACATGGTAACCCTTGGTCCAGTATATAGGGGGGCAGCACACATGAGCAACCCTTGGTCCAGTATATAGGGGGGCAGCGCACATGGTAACCCTTGGTCCAGTATATAGGGGGGCAGCACACATGGTAACCCTTGGTCCAGTATATAGGGGGGCAGCGCACATTGGCAACCCTTGGTCCAGTATATAGGGGGGCAGCACACATGGGCAACCCTTGGTCCAGTATATAGGGGGGCAGCACACATGGGCAACCCTTGGTCCAGTATATAGGGGGGCAGCACACATGGGCAACCCTTGGTCCAGTATATAGGGGGGCAGCGCACATGAGCAACCCTTGGTCCAGTATATAGGGGGGCAGTGCACATGGTAACCCTTGGTCCAGTATATAGGGGGGCAGCGCACATGGGCAACCCTTGGTCCAGTATATAGGGGGGCAGCGCACATGGTAACCCTTGGTCCAGTATATAGGGGGGCAGCACACATGGGCAACCCTTGGTCCAGTATATAGGGGGGCAGCACACATGGTAACCCTTGGTCCAGTATATAGAGGGGCAGCACACATGAGCAACCCTTGGTCCAGTATAGGGGGGCAGCGCACATGGTAACCCTTGGTCCAGTATATAGGGGGGCAGCACACATGAGCAACCCTTGGTCCAGTATATAGGGGGGCAGCACACATGAGCAGCCCTTGGTCCAGTATATAGGGGGGCAGCGCACATGAGCAACCCTTGGTCCAGTATATAGGGGGGCAGCGCACATGAGCAACCCTTGGTCCAGTATATAGGGGGGCAGCGCACATGGTAACCCTTGGTCCAGTATATGGGGGCAGCGCACATGGTAACCCTTGGTCCAGTATATAGGGGGGCAGCACACATGAGCAACCCTTGGTCCAGTACATAGGGGGGCAGCGCACATGGTAACCCTTGGTCCAGTATATAGGGGGGCAGCGCACATGAGCAACCCTTGGTCCAGTATATAGGGGGGCAGCGCACATGGTAACCCTTGGTCCAGTATATAGGGGGGCAGCGCACATGGTAACCCTTGGTCCAGTATATAGGGGGGCAGCGCACATGAGCAACCCTTGGTCCAGTATATAGGGGGGCAGCGCACATGGTAACCCTTGGTCCAGTATATAGGGGGGGCAGCGCATATGGTAACCCTTGGTCCAGTATATAGGGGGGCAGCGCACATGAGCAACCCTTGGTCCAGTATATAGGGGGGCAGCACACATGAGCAACCCTTGGTCCAGTATATAGGGGGCAGTGCACATGGTAACCCTTGGTCCAGTATATAGGGGGGCAGCGCACATGAGCAACCCTTGGTCCAGTA
>NW_025534711.1:130000-137500 GCF_020615455.1 Coregonus clupeaformis
TCGATGAGAGAACGCTACCCCGCCCTCCGCCTGTTCCCCGCGCTGCACGCAGAGAGGGTACCCTAACCCTAACCCTATATATACACACACATTATATACACACACACATTATACACACACATTATAAATACACACATTATATACACACACATTATATATACACACACATTATATATACACACACATTATATACACACACACATTATATATACACACATTATATACACATACACATTATACACACACATTATAAATACACTCATTATATACACACACATTATATACACACACACATTATACACACACATTATAAATACACACATTATATACACACACATTATATATACACACACATTATATATACACACACATTATATATACACACACATTATATACACACACACATTATATATACACACATTATATATACACGCTATATACACACACATTATATACACACACATTCTATATACACACACATTATATATACACACACACATTATATATACACACACACATTATATAGACACACATTATATATACACACATTATATACACACACACATTATACACACACATTATATATACACACACATTATATATACACACACATTATATACATGCTATATATACACACACACATTATATATACACGCTATATATATACACACACATTATATATACACACATTATATATACACGCTATATATATACACACACATTATATACACACACACATTATACACACACATTATATATACACACACATTATATATACACACACATTATATATACACACATTATATATACACACTATATAGACACACTATATATACACACACACATTATACACACACATTATATATCACACACATTATATATACACACATTATATATACACACACTATATAGACACACTATATATACACACACATTATACACACACATTATATATACACACACATTATATATACACACATTATATATACACACACTATATAGACACACTATATATAACACACACACATTATACACACATTATATAGACACACATTATATACACACACATTATATATACACACACATTATATATACACACACTATATAGACACACTATATATACACACACACACTATATAGACACACACATTATATATACACGCTATATATATACACACACATTATATATACACACTATATATATACACACACATTATATATACACACATTATATAGACACACATTATATATACATACATTATATATACACACACATTATATATACATACACATTATATATACACACATTATATATACACACACATTATATATACACACACTATATAGACACACTATATAGACACACTATATATACACACACACATTATACACACACATTATATATACACACACTATATAGACACACTATATAGACACACTATATATACACACACACATTATACACACACATTATATATACACACACACACTATATAGACACACACATTATATATACACGCTATATATATACACACACATTATATAGACACACATTATATATACATACATTATATACACACACACTTTATATATATCAGCTGACTACGCATGATTGGGCTGTGATGTCATCAGTACAGCCCCACCCACTCCAACCTGCACACAAACACTACATATACTATAGTGTGTATATACATGTACTACAGTGTGTATATACATGTACTACAGTGTGTATATACATGTACTACAGTGTGTATATACATGTACTATAGTGTGTATATACATGTACTATAGTGTGTATATACATATACTACAGTGTGTATATACATGTACTACAGTGTGTATATACATGTACTACAGTGTGTATATACATGTACTACAGTGTGTATATACATGTACTACAGTGTGTATATACATGTACTACAGTGTGTATATACATATACTATAGTGTGTATATCCATGTACTATAGTGTGTATATACATGTACTATAGTGTGTATATACATGTACTATAGTGTGTATATACATGTACTACAGTGTGTATATACATGTACTACAGTGTGTATATACATATACTATAGTGTGTATATACATGTACTACAGTGTGTATATACATGTACTACAGTGTGTATATACATATACTATAGTGTGTATATGATGATGATGATGATGAGGGTGATGAGGGTGATCCTAACTGACATAAGACAGGGAATTTTTACTAGGTTAAATGTCAGGAATTGTGAAAAGCTGAGTTTAAATGTATTTGGCTAAGATGTATGTAAACTTCTGACTTCAACTGTATACACAAACAGTGGGGGAAAAAGTATTTAGTCAGCCACCAATTGTGCAAGTTCTCCCACTTAAAAAGATGAGAGAGGCCTGTAATTTTCATCATAGGTACACGTCAACTATGACAGACAAAATGAGAAAAAAAATCCAGAAAATCACATTGTAGGATTTTTTAATGAATTTATTTGCAAATTATGGTGGAAAATAAGTATTTGGTCACCTACAAACAAGCAAGATTTCTGGCTCTCACAGACCTGTAACTACTTCTTTAAGAGGCTCCTCTGTCCTCCCCTCGTTACCTGTATTAATGGCACCTGTTTGAACTTGTTATCAGTATAAAAGACACCTGTCCACAACCTCAAACAGTCACACTCCAAACTCCACTATGGCCAAGACCAAAGAGCTGTCAAAGGACACCAGAAACAAAATTGTAGACCTGCACCAGGCTGGGAAGACTGAATCTGCAATAGGTAAGCAGCTTGGTTTGAAGAAATCAACTGTGGGAGCAATTATTAGGAAATGGAAGAC
Organism: Coregonus clupeaformis; assembly: GCF_020615455.1. NCBI lineage: Eukaryota > Metazoa > Chordata > Actinopteri > Salmoniformes > Salmonidae > Coregonus > Coregonus clupeaformis. The sequence continues at coordinate 132,814 of NW_025534711.1, forward strand.
ATACAAGACCACTGATAATCTCCCTCGATCTGGGGCTCCACGCAAGATCTCACCCCGTGGGGTCAAAATGATCACAAGAACGGTGAGCAAAAATCCCAGAACCACACGGGGGACCTAGTGAATGACCTGCAGAGAGCTGGGACCAAAGTAACAAAGCCTACCATCAGTAACACACTACGCCGCCAGGGACTCAAATCCTGCAGTGCCAGACGTGTCCCCCTGCTTAAGCCAGTACATGTCCAGGCCCGTCTGAAGTTTGCTAGAGTGCATTTGGATGATCCAGAAGAGGATTGAGAGAATGTCATATGGTCAGATGAAACCAAAATAGAACTTTTTGGTAAAAACTCAACTTGTCGTGTTTGGAGGACAAAGAATGCTGAGTTGCATCCAAAGAACACCATACCTAATGTGAAGCATGGGGCTGTTTTTCTGCAAAGTGACCAGGACGACCAGGACGACTGATCCGTGTAAAGGAAAGAATGAATGGGGCCATGTATCGTGAGATTTTGAGTGAAAACCTCCTTCCATCAGCAAGGGCATTGAAGATGAAATGTGGCTGGGTCTTTCAGCATGACAATGATCCCAAACACACCGCCCGGGCAACGTGAAGGAGTGGCTTCGTGAAGAAGCATTTCAAGGTCCTGGAGTGGCCTAGCCAGTCTCCAGATCTCAACCCCATAGAAAATCTTTGGAGGGAGTTGAAAGTCTGTGTTGCCCAGCGACAGCCCCAAAACATCACTGCTCTAGAGGAGATCTGCATGGAGGAATGGGCCAAAATACCAGCAACAGTGTGTGAAAACCTTGTGAAGACTTACATAAAACGTTTGACCTGTGTCATTGCTAACAAAGGGTATATAACAAAGTATTGAGAAACTTTTGTTATTGACCAAATACTTATTTTCCACCATAATTTGCAAAATAAATTCATTAAAAATCCTCAAATGTGATTTTCTGGATTTTTTTCTCTTTTTGTCTGTCATAGTTGACGTGTACCTATGATGAAAATTACAGGCCTCTCATCTTTTTAAGTGGGAGAACTTGCACAATTGGTGGCTGACTAAATACTTTTTTTCCCCATTATATATACACACACACATTATATACACACACACATTATATATACACACACATTATATATACACACACTTTATATACACACACATTATATATATACACACACTTTATATACACACACATTATATATACACAAACACTTTATATATACACACATTATATACACACACACACTTTATATACACACATTATATACACACACACTGTACATATACACACACATTATATACACACACTTTATATATACACACACACATTATATATACACGCTATATATACACACACTTTATATATACACACATTATATACACACACACACATTATATACACACATTAAATATACACACATTATATATACACACACATTATATACACACACATTATATATACACAAACACTTTATATATACACACATTATACACACACACACATTATATACACACACACTGTATATATACACACACATTATATACACACACATGATATACACACACTTTATATATACACACACACTATATATACACACTGTATATATACACACACACTTTATATACACACACGTTATATATACACACATTATATACACACACATTATATACACACTTTATATACACACACTTTATATATACACACATTATATACACACACACACATTATATACACACATTAAATATACACACATTATATATACACACACATTATATATACACACATTATATATACACACACATTATACACACACACACTTTAAATACACACACATTATATATATACACACTTTATATACACACACATTATATATATACACACACATTATATACACACACACTTTATATACACACACACATAGTATACACACATTAAATATACACACATTATATATACACACACATTATATATACACACATTATATATACACACACATTATACACACACACACTTTATATACACACACATTATATATATACACACATTAAATATACACAAACATTATATATACACACACACTTTATATACACACACATTATATACACACACACATTATATACACACATTAAATATACACACACATTATATATACACACACACTTTATATACACACACACATAATATACACACATTAAATATACACAAACATTATATATACACACACACTTTATATACACACACACATAATATACACACATTAAATATACACACACATTATATATACACACACACTTTATATACACACACGTGTATATAATGTGTGTGTGTGTGTTCTTAAGGATTTGTATACTCAGTGTAAGTTTCTTTTAATATCTCTCTCTCTCCAGGTGGTAGCCTACTCTGGTCAGAGGAACCTGAAGGATCTGGTTCAGTTTCTGGAGAAAGAGATGGAGACAGCCAAGAGGGACAGGGCCCAGGTATGTCACCTTTAACCTCTTAACCCCTGACCTCTCCTCTAACCCCTCACCTCTCACTCGCCCCTAACCTCTACCCTTCATGTGGAGAAAGAGATGGAGAGAGCCAAGCGGGACAGGGCACAGGTATGTCACCTTTAACCTCTTAACCCCTGACCTCTCCTCTAACCCCTCACCTCTCACTCGCCCCTAACCTCTACCCTTCATGTGGAGAAAGAGATGGAGACAGCCAAGAGGGACAGGGCCCAGGTATGTCACCTTTAACCTCTTAACCCCTGACCTCTCCTAACCTCTGACCCCACTCCTAACCTCTCACCTCTCACTCACCAGAGGAAACACTTTCAGGGAAACCTTTATATACATCTTAATGAGTGCATGTGTCTGTTTTTAATACTGTCTCTCTCTCTCTCTCTCTCTCTTTCTCTCTCTCTCTCTCTCTCTCTCTCTCTCTCTCTCTCTCTCTCTCTCTCTCTCTCTCTCTCTCTCTCTCTCTCTCTCTCTCTCTCTCTCTCTCTCTCTCTCTCTCTCTCTCTCTCTCTCGCTCTCTCTCACTCTCTCTCTGTGTCTAGGAGGAGGAGGATCGGAGGAAGTACATCGAGAATCAAAAAGCTATTGAGGCCAAAGAAGCTAAAGAAGCCAAAGATGCTAAGCAGGAGCTGTAGTTATAGTAGATATAGCCCTAGTGGTATAAAACCTGTAGTCACTACACCACCTGTAGTTATAGTAGATGTAGCCCTAGTGGTATAAAACCTGTAGTCACTACACCACCTGTAGTTATAGTAGATGTAGCCCTAGTGGTATAAAACCTGTAGTCACTACACCGCCTGTAGTTATAGTAGATGTAGCCCTAGTGGTATAAAACCTGTAGTCACTACACCACCTGTAGTTATAGTAGATGTAACCCTAGTGGTATAAAACCTGTAGTCACTACACCACCTGTAGTTATAGTAGATGTAGCCCTAGTGGTATAAAACCTGTAGTCACTACACCGCCTGTAGTTATAGTAGATGTAGCCCTAGTGGTATAAAACCTGTAGTCACTACACCACCTGTAGTTATAGTAGATGTAGCCCTAGTGGTATAAAACCTGTAGTCACTACACCACCTGTAGTTATAGTAGATGTAGCCCTAGTGGTATAAAACCTGTAGTCACTACACCGCCTGTAGTTATAGTAGATGTAGCCCTAGTGGTATAAAACCTGTAGTCACTACACCACCTGTAGTTATAGTAGATGTAGCCCTAGTGGTAAAAAAACCTGTAGTCACTACACCGACTGTAGTTATAGTAGATGTAGCCCTAGTGGTATAAAACCTGTAGTCACTACACCACCTGTAGTTATAGTAGATGTAGACCTAGTGGTATAAAACCTGTAGTCACTACACCACCTGTAGTTATAGTAGATGTAGCCCCAGTGGTATGAAAACCTGTAGTCACTACACCACCTGTAGTTATAGTAGATGTAGCCCTAGTGGTATAAAACCTGTAGTCACTACACCACCTGTAGTTATAGTAGATGTAGCCCTAGTGGTATAAAACCTGTAGTCACTACACCGCCTGTAGTTATAGCAGATGTAGCCCTAGTGGTATAAAACCTGTAGTCACTACACCGCCTGTAGTTATAGTAGATGTAGCCCTAGTGGTATAACACCTGTAGTCACTACACCACCTGTAGTTATAGTAGATGTAGCCCTAGTGGTATAAAACCTGTAGTCACTACACCGCCTGTAGTTATAGTAGATGTAGCCCTAGTGGTATAAAACCTGTAGTCACTACACCGCCTGTATTTATAGTAGATGTAGCCCTAGTGGTATAAAACCTGTAGTCACTACACCACCTGTAGTTATAGTAGATGTAGCCCCTAGTGGTATAAAACCTGTAGTCACTACACCGCCTGTAGTTATAGTAGATGTAGCCCTAGTGGTATAACACCTGTAGTCACTACACCACCTGTAGTTATAGTAGATGTAGCCCTAGTGGTATAAAACCTGTAGTCACTACACCACCTGTAGTTATAGTAGATGTAGCCCTAGTGGTATAAAACCTGTAGTCACTACACCACCTGTAGTTATAGTAGATGTAGCCCTAGTGGTATAAAACCTGTAGTCACTACACCACCTGTAGTTATAGTAGATGTAGCCCTAGTGGTATAAAACCTGTAGTCACTACACCACCTGTAGTTATAGTAGATGTAGCCCTAGTGGTATAAAAAC
>NW_025534711.1:140000-161801 GCF_020615455.1 Coregonus clupeaformis
CTGCTCTCTCTATCACGCACACTGGACACATACACACTGGACACACACACACTGGCATGCACACACTGGACACACACACACTGGACACACACACACTGGCATGCACACGCACACGCACACTGGACACAAGCACACTGGACACACACACACTGGACACACACACACTGGCATGCACACGCACACTGGACACAAGCACACTGGACACACACACACTGGACACACACACACTGGCATGCACACGCACACTGGACACACGCACACTGGACACACACACTGGCATGAACACGCACACTGGACACACACACACTGGACACACGCACACTGGCATGCACACGCACGCTAACGCATACACATGCAGACACATGCAAATCCGATGTGATGTTGATAAGCACGGGCTTGACCATGTGTGTGAAAGAGAGAGATGATGATGATGATGAGGGAGATGATGATGAGGGAGATGGTGATACTGATGTTGAGGGAGATGATGAGGGAGAGGATGATGAGGAAGATGGTGATGATGAGGGAGATGGTGATGAGGAAGATGATAATGATGATGAGGGAGATGATGATGAGGAAGATGATGATGATGAGGAAGATGATGATGAGGGAGATGATGATGATGATGATGAGGGAGATGATGATGATGATGAGGGAGATGATGATGAGGGAGATGATGATGATGATGAGGGAGATGAAGATGAGGAAGATGGTGATACTGATGTTGAAGGAGATGATGATGAGGAAGATGGTGATACTGATGTTGAGGGAGATGATGATGATGATGATAATGATGATGAGGGAGATGATGATGAGGAAGATGAGGATGAGGATGATGATGAGGGAGATGACAGGTTAAGGCTGAATGTGATTAATACTAGTGCTGAAACTAGTCATGTGACATCATGAGGAGCAGCCCATATACTGTATGGCCTTATAACATAATGCTAAAACAAACCTGCTATAATATGGTGCTTATAGACCTAATGCTAACACAAACCTGCTATAATATGGTGCTTATAGACCTAATGCTAACACAAACATGCTATAATATGGTGCTTATAGACCTAATGCTAAAACAAACCTGCTATAATATGGTGCTTATAGACCTAATGCTAACACAAACCTGCTATAATATGGTGCTTATAGACCTAATGCTAACACAAACCTGCTATAATATGGTGCTTATAGACCTAATGCTAACACAAACCTGCTATAATATGGTGCTTATAGACCTAATGCTAACACAAACCTGCTATAATATGGTGCTTATAGACCTAATGCTAAGACAAACCTGCCATAATATGGTGCTTATAGACCTAATGCTAACACAAACCTGCTATAATATGGTGCTTATAGACCTAATGCTAACACAAACCTGCTATAATATGGTGCTTATAGACCTAATGCTAACACAAACCTGCTATAATATGGTGCTTATAGACCTAATGCTAAAACAAGCCTGCTATAATATGGTGCTTATAGACCTAATGCTAACACTAATCTGCTATAATATGGTGCTTATAGACCTAATGCTAACACAAACCTGCTATAATATGGTGCTTATAGACCTAATGCTAACACAAACCTGCTATAATATGGTGCTTATAGACCTAATGCTAACACAAACCTGCTATAATATGGTGCTTATAGACCTAATGCTAACACAAACCTGCTATAATATGGTGCTTATAGACCTAATGCTAACACAAACCTGCTATAATATGGTGCTTATAGACCTAATGCTAACACAAACCTGCTATAATATGGTGCTTATAGACCTAATGCTAACACAAACCTGCTATAATATGGTGCTTATAGACCTAATGCTAACACAAACCTGCTATAATATAGGTGCTTATAGACCTAATGCTAACACAAACCTGCTATAATATGGTGCTTATAGACCTAATGCTAACACAAACCTGCTAAAATATGGTGCTTATAGACCTAATGCTAACACAAACCTGCTATAATATGGTGCTTATAGACCTAATGCTAAAACAAGCCTGCTATAATATGGTGCTTATAGACCTAATGCTAACACAAACCTGCTATAATATGGTGCTTTAGACCTAATGCTAACACAAACCTGCTATAATATGGTGCTTATAGACCTAATGCTAACACAAACCTGCTATAATATGGTGCTTATAGACCTAATGCTAACACAAACCTGCTATAATATGGTGCTTATAGACCTAATGCTAACACAAACCTGCTATAATATGGTGCTTATAGACCTAATGCTAACACAAACCTGCTAAAATATGGTGCTTATAGACCTAATGCTAAAACAAACCTGCTATAATATGGTGCTTATAGACCTAATGCTAAAACAAGCCTGCTATAATATGGTGCTTATAGACCTAATGCTAACACAAACCTGCTATAATATGGTGCTTATAGACCTAATGCTAACACAAACCTGCTATAATATGGTGCTTATAGACCTAATGCTAACACAAACCTGCTATAATATGGTGCTTATAGACCTAATGCTAACACAAACCTGCTATAATATGGTGCTTATAGACCTAATGCTAACACAAACCAGCTATAATATGGTGCTTATAGACATTTACATTTACATTTTAGTCATTTAGCAGACGCTGTTATCCAGAGCGACTTACAGGAGCAATTAGGGTTAAGTGCCTTGCTCAAGGGCACATTAACGTCATTTAGCAGACGCTCTTAGCCAGAGCGACTCACAAATTGGTGCGTTCACCCTATAGCCAGTGGGATAACCACTTTACAATTGGGGGGGGTAGAAGGATTCCTTTATCCTATCCCAGGTATTCCTTAAAGAGGTGGGGTTTCAAATGTCTCCGGAAGGTGGTGAGTGACTCCGCTGTCCTGGCGTCGTGAGGGAGCTTGTTCCACCATTGGGGTGCCAGGGCAGCGGAACAGTTTTGACTGGGCTGAGCGGGAACTATGCTTCCGGAGAGGAAGGGAGCCAGCAGGCCAGAGGTGGATGAGCGCAATGCCCTCGTTTGGGTGTAGGGACTGATCAGAGCCTGAAGGTACAGAGGTGCCGTTCCCCTCACTGCTCCATAGGCAAGCACCATGGTCTTGTAGCGGATGCGAGCTTCAACTGGAAGCCAGTGGAGTGTGCGGAGGAGGGTGACGTGAGAGAACTTGGGAAGGTTGAACACCAGACGGGCTGCGGCATTCTGGATGAGTTGTAGGGGTTTAATGGCACAGGCAGGGAGGCCAGCCAACAGCGAGTTGCAGTAGTCCAGACGGGAGATGACAAGTGCCTGGATTAGGACCTGTGCCGCTTCCTGTGTAAGGCAGGGTCGTACTCTCGAATGTTGTAGAGCATGAACCTGCAGGAGCGGGTCACCGCACTTGATGTTGGCGGAGAACGACAGGGTGTTGTCCAGGGTCACGCCTAGGCTCTTCGCACTCTGGGAGGAGGACACAGCGGAGTTGTCAACCGTGATAGGCGAGATCATGGAACGGGCAGTCCTTCCCCGGGAGGAAGAGCAGCTCCGTCTTGCCAGGGTTCAGCTTGAGGTGGTGATCCGTCATCCATACTGATATGTCTGCCAGACATGCAGAGATGCGATTCGCCACCTGGTTATCAGAAGGGGGAAAGGAGAAGATTAGTTGTGTATCGTCAGCGTAGCAATGATAGGAGAGACCATGTGAGGATATGACAGAGCCAAGTGACTTGGGTGTATAGGGAGAAAAGGAGAGGGCCTAGAACTGAGCCTTGGGGACACCAGTGGTGAGAGCACGTGGTGCGGAGACAGCTTCTCGCCACGCCACTTGGTAGGAGCGACCGGTCAGGTAGGACGCAATCCAGGAGTGAGCCGCGCCGGAGATGCCCAGCTCGGAGAGGGTGGAGAGGGGAGGATCTGATGGTTCACAGTGTCAAAGGCAGCAGACAGGTCTAGAAGGACAAGAGCAGAGGAGAGATAGTTAGCTTTAGCAGTGCGGAGAGTCTCCGTGACACAGAGAAGAGCAGTCTCAGTTGAATGACCAGTCCTGAAACCTGATTGGTTTGGATCAAGAAGGTCATTCTGAGAGAGATAGCAAGAGAGTTGGCTAAAGGGCACGCTCAATAGTTTTGGAAAAAGAAAAGAAAGAAGGGATACTGGTCTGTAGTTGTTGACATCAGTGGGGTCGAGTGTTGGTTTTTGAGAAGGGGAGCAACTCTCGCTCTCTTGAAGACGGAAGGGACATGGCCAGCGGTCAAGGATGAGTTGATCAGCGAGGTGAGGTAGGGGAGAAGGTCACCGGAGATGGTCTGGAGAAGGGAGGAGGGGATGGGGTCAAGCGGGCAGGTTGTTGGGCGGCCTGCAGTCACAAGTCGCAGAGGATTTTATCTGGAGAGAGAGGGGAGAAAGAAGTCAAAGCATAGGGTAGGGCAGTGTGAGCAGGACCAGCAGTGTCATTAGACTTAACAAACGAGGATCGGATGTCGTCAACCTTCTTTTCAAAGTGGTTGACGAAGTCATCCACAGAGAGAGAGGAGGGGGGGAGGATTCAGGAGGGAGGAAAATGTGGCAAAGAGCTTCCTAGGGTTAGAGGCAGATGCTTGGAATTTAGAGTGGTAGAAGGTGGCCTTAGCAGCAGAAACAGATGAAGAAAATGTAGAGAGGAGGGAGTGAAAAGATGCCAGGTCGGCAGGAGTTTAGTTTTTCTTCCATTTCCGCTCCGCTGCCCGGAGCTCTGTTCTGTGAGCTCGCAGTGAGTCATCAAGCCACGGAGCTGGAGGGGAGGACCGAGCCGGCCGGGAGGATAGGGGACACAGAGAGTCAAAGGATGCAGAAAGGGAGGAGAGGAGGGTTGAGGAGGCAGAATCAGGAGATTGGAGGGGAGAAGGATTGAGCAGAGGGAAGAGATGATAGGATGGAAGAGGAGAGAGTAGTGGGAGAGAGAGAGCGAAGGTTGCGGCGGCGCATTACCATCTGTGTAGGGGCAGAGTGAGTAGTGTGGGAGGAGAGCGAGAGAGAAAAGGAAACAAAGTAGTGGTCGGAGACATGGAGGGAGTAGCAGTGAGATTAGTAGAGGAGCAGCATCTAGTGAAGATGAGGTCAAGCGTATTGCCTGCCTTGTGAGTAGGGGGGACGGTGAGAGGTGAGGTCAAAAGAGGAGAGGAGTGAGAAGGAGGCAGAGAGAAATGAGTCAAATGTGGACATAGGGAGGTTGAAATCCCCCAAAACTGTGAGGGGTGAGCCATCCTCAGGAAAGGAACTTATCAAGGCGTCAAGCTCATTGATGAACTCTCCAAGGGAACCTGGTGGGCGATAGATGACAAGGATATTAAGCTTAAATGGGCTAGTGACTGTGACAGCATGGAATTCAAATGAGGAGATAGACAGATGGGTTAGGGGAAAAATTGAGAATGTCCACTTGGGAGAGATGAGGATTCCTGTACCACCACCCCTCTGACCAGATGCTCTCGGGTATGCGAGAACACATGGTCAGACGAGGAGAGAGCAGTAGGAGTAGCAGTGTTTTCAGTGGTGATCCATGTTTCCGTCAGCGCCAGGAAGTCGAGGGACTGGAGGTTGGCATAGGCTGGGATGAAGTCAGCTTTGTTGGCAGCAGAACGGCAGTTCCAGAGGCTGCCTGCGACCTGGAACTCCAGGTGAGGGGTGCGTGCAGGGACCACCAGGTTAGAGAGGCAGCAGCCGCGCGGTGTGGTGCGTTTGTGTAGCCTGTGCAGAGAGGAGAGAACAGGGATAGGCAGAGGCATAGTTGACAGGCTGTAGCAAATGGCTACAAAAATGCAGAGGAGATCGGAATGAAATGAGCTAAGCATCTGGGAGAGGAGAGAGCAGGGCCTCCCTCACCAAAAACTTCTACCTCAGAAACTAAAATTGTTTCACTGAACCACCCGAACAAAAACTCTCCCAACTTCCACCTTTAGAAATCAGAATTGTTGTGAACCACAGCGGTTCAATGTTTAAAGGAATAGACTCAACCCACTTTATTCAGCTAGCTAACTATGACACCATAGCTAACTAGCATGCTAGCATCCAATAACACACAGTTTAACACACAGTTTAGCACCAACACTTGGTCACAACAAACCACCAATAGTGTGTTAACTAGCTAACTAGCATGCTAGCATCCAGTAACACACAGTTTAGCACAAACACTTGGTCACAACAAACCACCAATAGTGTGATAACACACTAAACAGATCATTCGTGTCTGTGTCAAGTTCCTTTCATGACGCAGCAATGATTCAACGTTGGCTAGCTAGGACAAGTATATTGTATTTAGCTACTACAGTACAGTTAGCTGGTCGTGTTGGGTAGCTAGCAATGGCCACTGTGTTGACTTTGTTTGAAGAACGGCTAGCTAGCTAGCTTCGTGCTACACCCGGCACACAATGGCTACTGTGTTGACTCTGACTCTGTTCGAAAACGGCTAGTTAGCTCGCTTCGTGCTACAGCGGCACGGCCGAAGACACTGCCAACCTGCAGTAACTACCCACAACAACCCACGATACCTAGCTATGACGCTCGTAGCTAACTAGCAAGCTAGCATCCATTAACACACAATTTAGCACCAATACTTGGTTACAACAAACTGCCAAGAGTGTGTTAGCACACTAAACCTGCAGTAACTACCCACAACAACCCACGATACCTAGCTATGACGCCGTAGCTAACTAGCAAGCTAGCATCCATTAACACACAATTTAGCACCAATACTTGGTTACAACAAACTGCCAAGAGTGTGTTAGCACACTAAACAGATAATTCATGTCCGTGTCTAGTTCCTTTCATAACGCATAACGCAGCAAAAATTAAACGTTGGGTAGCAGCACATTAACATTGGAAACAGCTCTCCACCGTTGCTAATCGTTACCAGTAGCTACCCGCTAGCTAGCTAGCCTCGTGCTTCGATACTAACCTACAATTACCTACGGAAACCTACAATAACAACAATACTAACCTATAATAAATACAATACCTAACTACAACTAACTACCTACCTACGATCTAATACATGGTTAAGCTTTACTCAACACCATATGAGAAGCTTACCTCCTGCTTACCTCCAGCTAGAGAAAAACACAACCTCTCCCGACAACCTCTCCCGACGTCATTTTGACCTAATGCCTAATGCTAACACAAGCCTGCTATAATATGGTGCTTATAGACCTAATGCTAACATAAACCTGCTATAATATGGTGCTTATAGACCTAATGCTAACACAAGCCTGCTATAATATGGTGCTTATAGACCTAATGCTAACACAAACCTGCTATAATATGGTGCTTATAGACCTAATGCTAACACAAACCTGCTATAGACCTAATGCTAACACAAACCTGCTATAATATGGTGCTTATAGACCTAATGCTAACACAAACCTGCTATAATATGGTGCTTATAGACCTAATGCTAACACAAACCTGCTATAATATGGTGCTTATAGACCTAATGCTAACACAAGCCTGCTATAATATGGTGCTTATAGACCTAATGCTAACATAAACCTGCTATAATATGGTGCTTATAGACCTAATGCTAACACAAGCCTGCTATAATATGGTGCTTATAGACCTAATGCTAACACAAACCTGCTATAATATGGTGCTTATAGACCTAATGCTAACACAAACCTGCTATAATATGGTGCTTATAGACCTAATGCTAAAACAAGCCTGCTATAATATGGTGCTTATATACCCAATGCTAACACAAACCTGCTATAATATGGTGCTTATAGACCTAATGCTAACACAAACCTGCTATAATATGGTGCTTATAGACCTAATGCTAACACAAACCTGCTATAATATGGTGCTTATAGACCTAATGCTAACACAAACCTGCTATAATATGGTGCTTATAGACCTAATGCTAACACAAACCTGCTATAATATGGTGCTTATATACCTAATGCTAACACAAACCTGCTATAATATGGTGCTTATAGACCTAATGCTAACATAAACCTGCTATAATATGGTGCTTATAGACCTAATGCTAACACAAACCTGCTATAATATGGTGCTTATAGACCTAATGCTAACACAAACCTGCTATAATATGGTGCTTATAGACCTAATGCTAACACAAACCTGCTATAATATGGTGCTTATAGACCTAATGCTAACACAAGCCTGCTATAATATGGTGCTTATAGACCTAATGCTAACACAAACCTGCTATAATATGGTGCTTATAGACCTAATGCTAACACAAACCTGCTATAATATGGTGCTTATAGACCTAATGCTAACACAAACCTGCTATAATATGGTGCTTATAGACCTAATGCTAACACAAACCTGCTATAATATGGTGCTTATAGACCTAATGCTAACACAAACCTGCTATAATATGGTGCTTATAGACCTAATACTAACACAAACCTGCTATAATATGGTGCTTATAGACCCTTATGCTAACACAAACCTGCTATAATATGGTGCTTATTAGGTCTATATGCAGTTATATACCTTATATAGACCTAATGCTGTTATATACCTAATGCTGTTATAGACCTAATGCTGTTATAGAACATATAGACCTAATTCTGTTATAGGCCTTATATAGACCTAATGCTGTTATTGACCTAATGCTGTTATAGACCTAATGCTATTATAGACCTTATATAGACCTAATGCTGTTATAGACCTAATATATACCTAATGCTGTTATAGACCTAATGCTGTTATAGACCTTATATAGACATAATGCAGTTTTATACCTTATATAGACCTAATGCTGTTATAGACCTAATGCTGTTATAGACCTTATATAGACCTAATGCTCTTATAGACCTTATATAGACCTAATGCTGTTATAGACCTTATATAGACCTAATGCTGTTATAGACTTAATATAGACCTAATGCTGTTATATACCTAATATAGACCTAATGCTGTAATATACCTTATGTAGACCTAATGCTGTTATAGACCTTATGTAGACCTAATGCTGTTATAGACCTTATATAGACCAAATGTTGTTATATACCTTATATAGACCTAATGCTGTTATAGACCTAATACTGTTATATACCTTATATAGATATAATGCAGTTATAGACCTTATATAGACCTAATGCTGTTATAGACCTAATGCTGTTACAGACCTTATATAGACCTAATGATGTTATAGACCTTATATAGACCTAATGCTCTTATGGACCTTATTTAGACCTAATGCTGTTATAGACCTAATACTGTTATAGACCTAATGCTGTTATAGACCTTATATAGACCTAATGCTGTTATATACCTTATATAGACCTAATGCTGTTATAGACTTAATATAGACCTAATGCTGTAATAGACCTTATATAGACCTAATGCTGTTATATACCTAATGCTGTTATAGACCTTATATTGACATAATGCAGTTATAGACCTAATGCAGTTATATACCTAATGCTGTTATAGACCAAATGCTGTTATAGAACTTATATATAGACCTAATTCTGTTATAGGCCTTATATAGACCTAATGCTGTTATAGACCTAATGCTGTTATAGACCTAATGCTGTTATAGACCTTATATAGACCTAATGCTGTTATAGACCTTATATAGACCTAATGCTGTTATATACCTTATATAGACATAATACTGTCATAGACCTTATATAGACCTAATGCTGTTATAGACCTTATATAGACCTAATGCTGTTATAGACCTTATATAGACCTAATGCTGTTATAGACCTTATATAGACCAAATGCTGTTATATACCTTATGTAGACATAATGCAGTTATATACCTAATGCTGTTATAGACCTTATATAGACCTAATTATGTTATACACCTAATATAGACCTAATGCTGTTATAGACCTAATATAGATCTAATGCTGTTATAGACCTAATGCTGTTATAGACCTTATATAGACCTAATGCTGTTATAGACCTTATATAGATCTAATGCTGTTATAGACCTAATGCTGTTATAGACCTTATATAGGCCTAATGCTGTTATAGACCTAATGCTGTTATAGACCTAATGCTGTTATATACCATATATAGACCTAATGCTGTTATAGACCTTAAATAGACCTAATACTGTTATAGACCTTATATAGACCTAATGCTGTTATAGACCTTATATAGACCTAATGCTGTTATATACCTTATATAGGCCTAATGCTGTTATAGACCTAATGCTGTTATAGACCAAATGCTGTTATAGACCTTATATAGACCTAATGTTGTTATAGACCTTATATAGACCTAATGCTGTTATAGACCTAATGCTGTTATAGACCTAATGCTGTTATAGACCTTATATAGACCTAATGCTGTTATAGACCTTATATAGACCTAATGTTGTTATAGACCTTATATAGACCTAATGCTGTTATAGACCTAATGCTGTTATAGACCTAATGCTGTTATAGACCTAACGCTGTTATATACCTTATATAGACCTAATGTTGTTATAGACCTTATATAGACCTAATGCTGTTATAGACCTAATGCTGTTATAGACCTAATGCTGTTATATACCTAATGCTGTTATAGACCTTATATAGACCTAATGTTGTTATAGTCCTTATATAGACCTAATGCTGTTATAGACCTAATGCTGTTATAGACCTAATGCTGTTATAGACCTTATATAGACCTAATGCTGTTATAGACCTAATGCTGTTATAGACCTTATATAGACCTAATGCTGTTATAGACCTTATATAGACCTAATGCTGTTATAGACCTTATATAGACCTAATGCTGTTATAGACCTAATATAGAGCTATGATAGTTCTATAGACCTTATCAGTGTATAATGGCAGTGGAAACTGCTATAGTCAATCACTGTCCTATGTGTTAGACCAGATTTATACGACCAGTCAAAAGTTTGGACACACCTACTCATTCAAGGGGGTTTATTTATTTATATATAAAAAAAATACATTGTAGAATAATAGTGAAGACATCAAAACTATGAAATAACACATATGGAATCATGTAGTAACCAAAAAAGTGTTAAACAAATCAAAATATATGTTTTATTTCATAGTTTTGACTTCTTCACTATGATTCTACAATGTATTTTTTTTTTAAATAAAGAAAAACCCTTGAATGAGTAGGTGTTCTAAAACTTTGACTGGTAGTGTACTACAGCCTGTGTGTGTGTGTGTGTGTGTATGTGTGTGTGTGTGTGTGTGTGTGTGTGTATGTGTGTGTGTGTGTGTGTGTGTGTGTGTGTGTGTGTGTGTGTACTGCTCTCGGGGAGGAGGATTATTGGTGTGTAAAGACCCAGATGTTGTTGGTTGTAAGGTGGTGATGGTATGTGTGTGTGTGTGTGTGTGTGTGTGTGTGTGTGTGTGTAGATCAGCTGTTTGGGATTAGAAGAGGGCGTGTCCTCGTTGTATGACCAGGTGGTCTGTGTTTCTGACAGAGCAGAGCTGTCATTCTGGCTGGGTGTGTTTCAGTGTAATTTTAGAGGAGTCATTTTGTTTGTGTGCTATGCATCTCTGTAAGCGCGCAGTATGGCAGTATGGCACTATGGCAGTATGGCACTATGGCAGTATGGCAGTATGGCACTATGGCACTATGGCAGTATGGCACTATGGCAGTATGGTACTATGGCAGTATGGCAGTATGGCACTATGGCAGTATGGCACTATGGCAGTATGGCACTATGGCAGTATGGCACAATGGCACTATGGCAGTATGGCACTATAGCAGTATGGCACTATGGCACTATGGCAGTATGGCACTATGGCAGTATGGCACTATGGCACAATGGCAGTATGGCAGTATGGAAGTATGGCACTATGACACTATGGCAGTATGGCACTATGGCAGTATGGCAGTATGGCAGTATGGCACTATGGCAGTATGGCACTATGGCAGTATGGCACTATGGCACTATGGCAGTATGGTACTATGGCAGTATGGCAGCATGGCACTATGGCAGTATGGCACTATGGCAGTATGGCACTATGGCAGTATGGCACAATGGCACTATGGCAGTATGGCAGTATGGCACTATAGCAGTATGGCACTATGGCACTATGGCACTATGGCAGTATGGCACTATGGCAGTATGGCACTATGGCACAATGGCAGTATGGCAGTATGGAAGTATGGCACTATGACACTATGGCAGTATGGCACTATGGCAGTATGGCAGTATGGCAGTATGGCACTATGGCAGTATGGCACTATGGCAGTATGGAAGTATGGCACTATGACACTATGGCAGTATGGTACTATGGTAGTATGGCAGTATGGCAGTATGGCACTATGGCAGTATGGCACTATGGCACTATGGAAGTATGGCACTATGACACTATGGCAGTATGGCACTATGGCAGTATGGCAGTATGGCAGTATGGCACTATGGCAGTAAGGCAGTATGGCAGTATGGCAGTATGGCACTATGGCACTATGGCAGTATGGTACTATGGCAGTATGGCACTATGGCAGTATGACAGTATGGTACTATGGTAGTATGGCACTATGGCACTATGGCAGTATGGCACTATGGCACTATGGCAGTATGGCAGTATGGCAGTATGGCAGTATGGCACTATGGCAGTATGGCACTATGGCAGTATGGCACTATGGCACTATGGCACAATGGCACTATGGCACTATGGCAGTATGACACTATGGCAGTATGGCAGTATGGCACTATGGCAGTATGGCAGTAGGGCAGTAGGGCTCCATAGCAGTATGGCAGTATGGCAGTATGGCAGTATGGCACTATGGCAGTAGGGCAGTATGGCACTATGGCAGTATGGCAGTATGGCAGTAGGGAAGTATGTCACTATGGCATTATGGCACTATGGCACTATGGCAGTATGGCAGTATGGCACTATGCCACTATGGCAGTATGTCACTATGGCAGTATGGCAGTAGGGCAGTAGGGCACTATGGCAGTATGGCAATATGGCACTATGGCACTATTCCACTATGGCAGTATGGCAGTATGGCACTATGGCAGTATGGTACAATGGCACTATGGCAGTATGGCACTATGGCAGTATGGCAGTATGGTACTATGGCAGTATGGCAGTATGGCAGTATGGCACTATGGCAGTATGACAGTATGGTACTATGGCAGTATGGCACTATGGCACTATGGCAGTATGGCACTATGGCAGTATGGCACTATGGCACTATGGCACTATGGCAGTATGGCAGTATGGCAGTATGGCACTATGGCACTATGGCAGTATGGCACTATGGCAGTATGGCACTATGGCACTATGGCACTATGGCAGTATGGCACTATGGTAGTATGGCACTATGGCAGTATGGCACCATGTCACAATGGCACTATGGCAGTATGGCACTATGGCAGTATGGCACTATGGCAGTAGGGCACTATGGCAGTATGGCACTATGGCACTATGGCAGTATGGCATTATGACACTATGGCAGTATGGCAGTATGGCAGTAGGGCAATAGGGCTCCATAGCAGTATGACACTATGGCACTATGGCAGTATGGCAGTATGGCACTATGGCAGTAGGGCAGTATGGCACTATGGTAGTATGGCAGTATGGCAGTAGGGTAGTATGTCACTATGGCATTATGGCAGTATGGCACTATGGCACTATGGCAGTATGGCACTATGGCACTATTCCACTATGGCAGTATGTCCCTATGGCAGTATGGCAGTATGTCACTATGGCACTATGGAAGTATGGCACTATGGCAGTATGGCAGTATGGCACTATGGCAGTATGGCACTATGGCACTATGGCAGTATGGCAGTATGGCACTATGGCAGTATGGCGTATGGCAGTATGGCAGTATGGCAGTATGATAGTATGGCAGTATGGCAGTAGGACAGTAGGGCAATATGGCATAGGGCAGTATGGCAGTATGGCACTATGGCAGTATCGCACTATGGCAGTGTGCATGTGTGTGTGTAGTTGCAAAGGCATGATTCTGTGTGTGTGTCTGTCGTGTCTGTCTGCCTTGTGTGTTTGTGCAACCTGGACTCTCTCTCTCTCTCTCTGTCACTCTGCCTCTGTCTCTCTCTCTCTCTCTCTCTCTCTCTCTCTCTCTCTCTCTCTCCTCTCTCTCTCTCTCTCTCTCTCTCTCTCTCTCTATCTCTCTCTCTGTCACTCTGCCTCTGTTGCTCTCTCTCTCTCTCTCTCTCTCTCTCGTTCTCTCCCCCACCACCCTCTCTCTCTCTCTCTCTCTGTTCCTCTCCTCCCCTCTAATTTAACCTCTATCTCTCTCTCTGTCACTCTGCCTCTGTTGCTCTCGCACTCTCTCTCTCTCTCTCTCTCTCTCTCTCTCTCTCTCTGTTCCTCTCCTCTCCTCTAATTTCACCTCTGTCTCTCTCTGTCACTCTGCCTCTGTCTATCTCTCTCTCTCTATCGTTCTCTCTCTCTCCCCCCGCCCTCTCTCTCTCTCTCTCTCTCTCTCTCTCTCTCTCTCTCTCTCTCTCTCTGTTCCTCTCCTCCCCTCTAATTTCACCTCTGTCTCTCTCTGTCACTCTGCCTCTGTTTATCTCTCTCTCTCTCTCTCTCTCTCTCTCTCTCTCTCTCCTCTCTCCCCCGCTCTCTCTCTCTCTCTCTCTCTCTCTCTCTCTCTCTCTCTCTCTCTCTCTCTCTCTCTCTCTCTCTCTCTCTCTCTGTTCCTCTCCTCCTGTCTAATTTCATCTCTCTGGGTGTTGATGTGTGATTGAGTTCAATCCTCCTCCTCCTGCTCTGTGAGAGCATCATCACAGCTTCTGGTTGTCTGGGCTGCAACAGAACAGATGCAACATGCAGTCAGTCTGACTGCTAGCGCTATAGGGGTTAGGTTACGGTTAGTAGCTAGCTAATAGCTATAGGATTAGGGTTTGGGGTTAATACGGTTACCTAGCTAGCTGGTTGGGGTTCAGGGTTAAGGTTAGTAGCTAGCTAATAACTATAGGATTAGGGTTAGGGTTAAGGTTAGTAGCTAGCTAATAGCTATAGGATTAGGGTTTGGGGTTAATAAGGTTACCTAGCTAGCTGGTTAGGGTTCAGGGTTAAGGTTAGTAGCTAGCTAATAGCTATAGGATTAGGGTTTGGGGTTAATAAGGTTACCTAGCTAGCTGGTTAGGGTTCAGGGTTAAGGTTAGTAGCTAGCTAATAGCTATAGGATTAGGGTTTGGGGTTAATAAGGTTACCTAGCTAGCTGGTTAGGGTTCAGGGTTAAGGTTAGTAGCTAGCTAATAGCTACAGGATTAGGGTTTGGGGTTAATAAGGTTACCTAGCTAGCTGGTTAGGGTTCAGGGTTAAGGTTAGCTAGCTAGCTGGTTAGGTTTCAGGGTTAAGGTTAGCTAGCTAGCTGGTTGGGGTTCAGGGTTAAGGTTAGCTAGCTAGCTGGTTAGGGTTCAGGGTTAAGGTTAGCTAGCCAACTGGTTAGGGTTCAGGGTTAAGGTTAGCTAGCTAGCTGGTTAGGGTTCAGGGTTAAGGTTAGCTAGCCAACTGGTTAGGGTTCAGGGTTAAGGTTACATGACTGTAAGTAGCTTTGGATAAAAGCGTCTGCTAAATGGCATATTTTAAGGTTAGCTAGCTAGCTGGTTAGGGTTCAGGGTTAAGGTTAGCTAGCTAGCTGGTTAGGGTTTAGGGTAAGGTTAGCTAGCTAGCTGGTTAGGGTTTAGGGTTAAGGTTAGCTAGCCAACTGGTTAGGGTTCAGGGTTAAGGTTAGCTAGCTAGCTGGTTAGGGTTCAGGGTTAAGGTTAGCTAGCCAACTGGTTAGGGTTCAGGGTTAAGGTTAGCTAGCTAGCTGGTTAGGGTTTAGGGTTAAGGTTACCTAGCTAGCTGGTTAGGTTTCAGGGTTAAGGTTAGCTAGCTAGCTGGTTAGGGTTTAGGGTTAAGGTTACCTAGCTAGCTGGTTAGGTTTCAGGGTTAAGGTTAGCTAGCTAGCTGGTTGGGGTTTAGGGTTAAGGTTACCTAGCTAGCTGGTTAGGGTTCAGGGTTAAGGTTAGCTAGCTAGCTGGTTAGGGTTAAGGTTACCTAGCTAGCTGGTTAGGGTTCAGGGTTAAGGTTAGCTAGCTAGCTAGCTGGTTGGGGTTCAGGGTTAAGGTTAGCTAGCTAGCTGGTTAGGGTTCAGGGTTAAGGTTAGCTGCGTAGCTGGTTAGGGTTCAGGGTTAAGGTTAGCTAGCTAGCTGGTTGGGGTTCAGGGTTCAGTTTTTCTTTTCTTTATTTTATTCAACCTTTATTTAACTAGGCAAGTCAGTTAAGAACAAATTCTTATTTACAATGACGGCCTACAAAAAGGCAAAAGGCCTCTTCCTGCGGGGACGGGGGCTGGGATTAAAAATTAAAATATAGGACAAAACACACATCACAACAAGAGAGACACCACAACACTACATAAAGAGAGACACCACAACACTACATAAAGAGAGACACCACAACACTACATAAAGAGAGAGACGCCACAACACTACATAAAGAGAGACACCACAACACTACATAAAGAGAGAGAGACACCACAACACTATGTAACGATCCCGGCAGTCTGAGTCGGGTCCTGTCTGTGGACTAGTTTTTCTGCTCGTGATCTCCAGTTTCCCGAGGGTTCTGGAACACTCCGGGGAGCTCTCTTGATTTCCGCACCTGCATCCCATCAGCAATCTGCACACCTGGTCCTGATCATCATCCTTCTTAGGCTCTGGCCTAACATCCATTCCCTGCCGGATCGTTAGCCATGAACAGTAGGTTTACCAGAGTATCAGTCTTAGAGCTTCTAGCGTTAGTTTTGTTGTTTTGCACTTTGTTGGTTTGTTGTTTACTTACCTCCGTTTTGTTCCATCTGCAGTCACTCGTCCGGAACCGTCATCCAACCTCTGCCTGGTGGTCGGCTGCCGAGCCATGATTGGATCAACCACTGCACCCCCAACAACTAATCAACGCCGCCCGCTCTGTTCCCTGGATTATTCAGCATCACTCTTGAATTTGTAAATAAACACTCACCTTCGTTTCAACTTACCTTGTCCTGGTCTGCTTCTGGGTTCTGGCTTTGTAATCGTGACAGAACGATCCGGCCAGTATGAACCCAGCGGACCTGGACTCTGTTCGCCATGCCATTACCCATCAGGAGAAGATGTTGGGCCATCATAGCACGGAGCTACAGGAGATCGCGTTGGCAGTTCGGAACCTTTCTACCGGTCTGACGGAGGTCCAGAACCAGCGCAAGTTTCCGGTGGAGGATCCACTACCGGTTTCACCCATCTCGCCTGCCGCGTCTGGAGCGGTGTCCTTCCCGTGAGCCCAAGGTTCCGACGCCGGATAAATATGAGGGGGAGCTGGGAAGATGCCGTTCTTTCCTTATGCAGTGTGGGTTAGTGTTCGATCTACAGCCCTACTCTTATGCCACAGACAAGGCTAGGATAGCCTTTGTGATTGAGTTGCTGCGTGGTCGAGCGCTGGAGTGGGCTTCAGCCGTTTGGGAGCGACAAGACCCTGCATGGCTTCATACCAGGGGTTCACGGCCGAGCTGAGGAAGCTTTCGACCATTCCGTCCGAGGGAGGGACGCAGCTAGGCGCCTGTTTTCGCTTCACCAAGGAACTCGCAGCGTGGCCGACTTCGTGATCGAGTTCAAGGCGTTGGCTGTGGAGAGTGGGTGGAATGAGGAGTCTCTGCAAGCGGCCTTTTACCAGGGTCTGTCGGAGCAGCTCAAGGATGAGTTGATCTCCTATCCGGAGCCTAGTGACCTGGACAGCTTGGTAGCCTTGTCTATTCGGGTGGATAATCGAGTCCGAGAGCGAAGGAGGGAGAAGCAATGGGGTCCGTCCAATCGATCAGCTTCTCAGGTTCCAGTCGGGTCGGGGATTGGACCAGAATACGTCGATCATCGTCCACCACACAGGATTAGTGGAGAGGTCCTGTCTCCCGATTCGGAACCAATGCAAGTAGGGGCGGCACGGGTTAACCAATGAGGAACGCCAACTCAGACGTAGGACTAACTGTTGCCTCTACTGTGGTGGTTCGGGACATTACCTCGCCACCTGTTCCCGGGCGGTCGTCAAACTGCGCGGCTCGCTAAAGTTGGGAGGACTTTTAGCGAGCCAGTTTCGACCTCTCAATACCTCTGTCAGACCCCGTTCCGGCTACCCTTGTGAACAGGAATCAGAGCTTAGCGATTAACGCTTTTATCGATTCAGGTGCCCGATGGAAGCTTTCTTGATGCCGAGTTGGTGGAACAGCTGGGGCTTTCCAAGGAGCAATTGCCGGAAGCCATTGAAGCGACCACTCTGAACGGCAGTAGTCTGCACGTATCACGATGAGGACTGAACCGGTTAAGATGCTGTTGTCGGGGAATCATTCGGAGATGATTTCATTCTTCATTCTGCCGTCTTCCCATGTTCCTCTGGTCCTTGGATACCCCTGGCTGAAGGAACACAATCCCACGTTCGATTGGGTGACGGGCAAGGTAACGAGTTGGAGCCTTGATTGTCATGCTAACTGTCTCAAGACTGCCTGTCCCCATTCGGTTCCCAGTCAGGTGATTGAGGCTAAACCCCCAGATTTGTCCCTGGTTCCCGAGACATATCACGATTTGGGGGAAGTGTTCAGTAAGCAGAAGGCTCTGTCACTCCCTCCCCCACCGACCATATGATTGTGCCATCAACCTGTTCCCTGGAGCTGTCTACCCCAAGGGAAGGTTATACAGTATCTCCCGCCCTGAACGTGAGGCTTTGGAGACCTACATCAAGGAGTCCCTAGCTGCTGGTCTCGTTCGTCCTCGTCATCACCCCTGGGGGCAGGATTCTTCTTTGTGGGTAAGAAGGATGGCTCTCTTCGACCGTGTATTGATTATCGGGGTTGAATGACATCACGGTCAAGAACAAGTATCCCCTGCCCTTGATGAGTTCTGCCTTCGACTCCTTACAGGGTGCTACGGTGTTCACCAAGCTAGACCTACGCAATGCGTATCACCTGGTCCGGATCAGAGAGGGAGACGAGTGGTTGACGGGGTTTCAATACACCGATGGGTCACCGGTATCAGGTGATGCCGTTTGGACTGACCAATGCTCCAGCGGTATTCCAGAGTATGGTGAACGACGTCCTGAGAGATATGATCGGTCTCTTTGTGTTTGTTTATCTGGATGACATTCTGATCTTCTCGAAGGAACCTTCCGACCACGTCCAGCATGTCCGGCAGGTTCTGCAGCGATTGTTGGAGAATCGCCTGTTCGTGAAGGCCGAGAAGTGCGAGTTTCACGCCCACACGACATCCTTTCTGGGTACATCATCTCAGGGGAGAGATTAGGATGGACCAGGAGAAGGTTAGAGCGGTTCTGGAATGGGCCCAGCCCGGTGCGAGATTGCAGCTCCAGAGATTTTTGGGGTTTGCGAATTTCTACCGCAGATTAATCCGGGATTACAGCCGTGTGGCCGCTCCGTTAACTGCCTTGACTTCCAGTATCAGGAGCTTCAAGTGGAATCCGGAGGCGGATCGAGCGTTTCTGGATTTGAAGAGGCGATTCACCAACGCACCGATTCTCTCTCAACCGGACACGGCCCGTCAGTTCAGTGTCGTTGAAGTGGGACGCGTCTGATGTGGGAGTTGGCGCCATCCTGTCGCAGCGATGCTCCACGGACAGTAAACTCCATCCCTGCGCCTACTACTCTCGTCGCCTTTCGCCTGCGGAGAGGAATTACGATGTGGGTAACCGGGAGCTTCTCGCGGTGAAACTTGCCTTGGAGGAGTGGCGCCACTGGTTAGGAGGGCGGAGCAACCGTTTATTGTCTGGACTGACCACAAGAATCTTGCTTACGTGCAATCGGCTAGACGTCCCAACTCCCGTCAGGCCAGGTGGTCGTTGTTTTTCGGACGATTCAATTTTTTCCCTGACGTTCCGACCTGGATCTAAGAACGGCAAGGCGGACGCCTTGTCTCGGATGTTCTCAAGACGGAGGAGAGTGGGTCCAAGACCGAGACAATTCTCCCCGGAACTGCGTCGTGGGAGCTGTTAGGTGGAAGATTGAGGAGGAGGTGATGGCGGCCCTTCGGACGCAGCCCGGTCCCGGTAACGGTCCACCCGGTCGGTTGTTTGTGCCTGAGTCGGTTCGTCCTGCGGTCCTCAAATGGTCCCACGCCAGCAAGATGGCTTGTCACCCTGGCGTGGCTCGGACGAATGGCGTTTCTTCGCAGAGCGTTTTTGGTGGCCTGCCATGGCCGAGGATACTCGGGGTTATGTTGCTGCCTGTCCAGTGTGTGCGCAGAATAAGAGTACCAATCGGCCCAGCTCTGGACTACTTCACCCCCTTCCTATTCCCGGCGACCATGGTCGCATCTGGCCCTGGACTTTGTCACTGGGTTGCCCGCTTCTGAGGGGAACACGGTCGTTCTGACTATCGTGGACAGATTCAGCAAGTTCCGCCCACTTTGTGCCAATTGCCAAGCTTCCCTCTGCCTCGGAGACGTCCGAGATCCTGGTTAGGAGGTTTTCAGGGTCCACGGTTTGCCCAGTGATATCGTTTCCGACCGTGGCCCTCAGTTTACCTCTGCTGTCTGGAAGTCCTTCTGTTTGGCCATTGGAGCTACAGTCAGTCTCACATCTGGTTTTCACCCCCAATCTAATGGTCAGGCGGAGAGAGCCAACCAGAAGATGGAATCCACGCTACGCTGCCTGGCCTCTTCCAACCCCACCTCCTGGGTCTCTCAGTTGCCTTGGGTTGAGTATGCCCACAATACTCTCCCTACATCTGCCACTGGGATGTCTCCCTTCCAGTGCCTGTATGGCTACCAACCTCCCTTGTTCCCTTCTCAGGAGAAGGAGCTCTCAGTGCCTTCTGTTCAGGCCCATATTCGGTCGTTGCCACCGGACCTGGCATCGGGCCAGAAAGGCACTCCTTAGAGTTTCGGACCGGTATCAGCTCCAGGCGAATCGTCGCCGGATCCCCGCTCCCACCTATACCATCGGAGATAGGGTCTGGTTGGCCACGGGATCTTCCTTTACGGACTGAGTCTAGGAAGTTGTTACCGAAGTTCATTGGTCCGTTTGTGGTGGAGAAGGTGATCAATCCGGTGGCAGTTCGACTCAAACTCCCGAGGACGCTCAGAGTCCATCCCACCTTTCATGTCTCCTGCCTCAAGCCTGTTTTCCTCAGTCCTCTGTTGCCTCCTCCGCCTCCTCCTCCTCCTCCTCGGATGATCGGAGGTGGTCCTGCCTACACGGTGCGACGCATCATGGATTCCAGACGGCGGGGCCGGGGTTTCCAGTATCTCGTGGACTGGGAGGGTATGGTCCTGAAGAGAGGAGTTGGATTCCGCGGCGACAGATCCTAGATGCTGACCTCATCCGTGACTTCTACCGCCTCCATCCTGGCGCTCCGGGAGTCCGCCCGGTGGCGTTGGGTCGGAGGGGGGTACTGTAACGATCCCGGCAGTCTGAGTCGGGTCCTGTCTGTGGACTAGTTTTTCTGCTCGTGATCTCCAGTTTCCCGAGGGTTCTGGAACACTCCGGGGAGCTCTCTTGATTTCCGCACCTGCATCCCATCAGCAATCTGCACACCTGGTCCTGATCATCATCCTTCTTAGGCTCTGGCCTAACATCCATTCCCCTGCCGGATCGTTAGCCATGAACAGTAGGTTTACCAGAGTATCAGTCTTAGAGCTTCTAGCGTTAGTTTTGTTGTTTTGCACTTTGTTGGTTTGTTGTTTACTTACCTCCGTTTTGTTCCATCTGCAGTCACTCGTCCGGAACCGTCATCCAACCTCTGCCTGGTGGTGGCGGCTGCCGAGCCATGATTGGATCAACCACTGCACCCCCCAACAACTAATCAACGCCGCCCGCTCTGTTCCCTGGATTATTCAGCATCACTCTTGAATTTGTAAATAAACACTCACCTTCGTTTCAACTTACCTTGTCCTGGTCTGCTTCTGGGTTCTGGCTTT